>NC_042989.1:40365030-40407530 GCF_901001165.1 Salmo trutta
GAATGATATGTACAGCAGTAGATATATTAGAGTGACCATTAATCCAGCATAGAGTACATATGTAGTGTGTATAAACAGTGTAACTAAAATGGAATGAACAGTAGTAGAAATATTACAATGAGTTATGTTGAGAATACAGTATTTAAATACACCCCATGGCAAAATGGATAGAATTGTAGGAAATTAGCTTCCGGACCAGAGTTCGGGATATATAAATATATATATGTGTGAATGGTGTGGATAGACAGTATGGACAGTGAATGTGTAAGGACAGACGCTTAGAGACGAGAAGCAAGTACAGGGAGTAAACATGTAATTAATAAATCGACATGAAACAGAACAGGACAGCGTGTGGACATTAAAAACATAACGACATTGACGCTGAAATGGGGATGAAACAGAGGAACATACAGATATAGAGAAGGCAATCAAAACGTGAACGAGAACAGGTGAGTCCAATGAAGTGCTGATAAGCGTAACGAAGGTGACAGATGTGCGTTCTGATGGGCTACCTGGCGCCCTTCAGTGTGGACTGCAGTAGTTATATAGGATGGTGTGTATAGACAGTAGTTATATAGGATGGTGTGTATAGACAGTAGTTATATAGGATGGTGTGTATAGACAGTATAGACAGTAGTTATATAGGATGGTGTGTATAGACAGTAGTTATATAGGATGGTGTGTATAGACAGTAGTTATATAGGATGGTGTGTACAGACAGTAGTTATATAGGATGGTGTGTATAGACAGTATAGACAGTAGTTATATATAGGATGGTGTGTATAGACAGTAGTTATATGGGATGGTGTGTATAGACAGTATAGACAGTAGTTATACAGGATGGTGTGTATAGACAGTAGTTATATAGGATGGTGTGTATAGACAGTAGTTATATAGGATGGTGTGTATAGACAGTATAGACAGTAGTTATATAGGATGGTGTGTATAGACAGTAGTTATATAGCATGGTGTGTATAGACAGTAGTTATATAGGATGGTGTGTATAGACAGTAGTTATATAGGATGGTGTGTATAGACAGTAGTTATATAGGATGGTGTGTATAGACAGTAGTTATATAGGATGGTGTGTATAGACAGTAGTTATATAGGATGGTGTGTATAGACAGTAGTTATATAGGATGGTGTGTATAGACAGTAGTTATATAGGATGGTGTGTGTAGACAGTAGTTATATAGGATGGTGTATATAGACAGTAGTTATATAGGATGGTGTGTATAGACAGTATAGACAGTAGTTATATAGGATGGTGTGTATAGACAGTAGTTATATAGGATGGTGTGTATAGACAGTAGTTATATAGGATGGTGTTTATAGACAGTAGTTATATAGGATGGTGTGTACAGACAGTAGTTATATAGGATGGTGTGTATAGACAGTAGTTATATAGGATGGTGTGTATAGACAGTAGTTATATAGGATGGTGTGTATAGACAGTAGTTATATAGGATGGTGTGTATAGACAGTAGTTATATAGGATGGTGTGTATAGACAGTATAGACAGTAGTTATATAGGATGGTGTGTATAGACAGTAGTTATATAGCATGGTGTGTATAGACAGTATAGACAGTAGTTATATAGGATGGTGTGTATAGACAGTAGTTATATAGGATGGTGTGTATGGACAGTATAGATAGTAGTTATATAGGATGGTGTGTATAGACAGTAGTTATATAGGATGGTGTGTATAGACAGTATAGACAGTAGTTATATAGGATGGTGTGTATAGACAGTAGTTATATAGGATGGTGTGTATAGACAGTAGTTATATAGGATGGTGTGTATAGACAGTATAGACAGTAGTTATATAGGATGGTGTGTATAGACAGTAGTTATATAGCATGGTGTGTATAGACAGTAGTTATACAGGATGGTGTGTATAGACAGTAGTTATATAGCATGGTGTGTATAGACAGTAGTTATATAGGATGGTGTGTATAGACAGTAGTTATATAGGATGGTGTGTATAGACAGTATAGACAGTAGTTATATAGGATGGTGTGTATAGACAGTATAGACAGTAGTTATATAGGATGGTGTGTATAGACAGTAGTTATATAGCATGGTGTGTATAGACAGTAGTTATATAGGATGGTGTGTATAGACAGTAGTTATATAGGATGGTGTGTATAGACAGTAGTTATATAGGATGGTGTGTATTGACAGTATAGACAGTAGTTATATAGGATGGTGTGTATAGACAGTAGTTATATAGGACGGTGTGTATAGACAGTAGTTATATAGGATGGTGTGTATAGACAGTAGTTATATAGCATGGTGTGTATAGACAGTATAGACAGTAGTTATATAGGATGGTGTGTATAGACAGTATAGACAGTAGTTATATCGGATGGTGTGTATAGACAGTAGTTATATAGGATGGTGTGTATAGAATGTAGTTATATAGGATGGTGTGTATAGACAGTATAGACAGTAGTTATATAGGATGGTGTGTATAGACAGTAGTTATATTAGGATGGTGTGTATAGACAGTAGTTATATAGGATGGTGTGTATAGACAGTAGTTATATAGGATGGTGTGTATAGACAGTAGTTATATAGGATGGTGTTTATAGACAGTAGTTATATAGGATGGTGTGTTTAGACAGTAGTTATATAGGATGGTGTGTATAGACAGTAGTTATATAGGATGGTGTGTATAGACAGTGTGTATAGACAGTATCCTGATTGTTTCTTACAAGCAAAAATTAAAGCAGGAAACACCAGTGACTCGGTCTATAAAAAAGTGGCCAGATGAAGCAGATGCTAAACTACAGGACTGTTTTGCTATCACAGACTTGAACATGTTCCGGGATTCTTCTGATGGCATTGAGGAGTACACCACATCAGTCACTGGCTTCATCAATATGTGCATCGAGGACGTCGTCCCCACAGTGACTGTACGTACATACCCCAACCAGAAGCCATGGATTAGAGGCAACATTTCCACTGAGCTAAAGGGTAGAGCCGCCGCTTTCAAGGACTGGGACTCTAACCCGGAAGCTTATAAGAAATTCCGCTATGCCCTCCGACGAACCATCAAACAGGCAAAGGGCCAATACAGGACTAAGATCGAATCGTACTACACCGGCCCTGACGCTCGTCGGATGTGGCAGGGCTTGCAAACTATTACAGACTACAAAGGGAAGCACAGCTGAGAGCTACCCAGTGACACAAGCCTACCAGATGAGCTAAATAACTTAAATGCTCGCTTCGAGGCAAGTAACACTGAAACGTGCATGAGAGCATCAGCTGTTCCGGACGACTGTGTGATCACGCTCTCCTCAGCCGAAACAGTTCAACATTCACAAGGCCGCAGGGCCAAACGGATTACCAGGACGTGTACTCCGAGTATGCGCTGACCAACTGGCAACTGTCTTAACAGACATTTTCAACCTTTCCCTGACAGAGTCAGTAATACCAACATGTTTCAAGCAGACAACCATAGTCCCTGTGCCCAAGAACACTAAGGTAACCTGCCTAAATGACTACCGACCCGTAACACTCACATCTGTAGCCATGAAGTGCTTTGAAAGGCTGGTCATGGCTCACATCAACACCATCAACATCCCAGAAACCCTAGACCCACTCCAATTTGCATACCGCCCTAACAGATCCACAGATGATGCCATCTCTATTGCACTCCACACTGCCCTTTCCCACCTGGACAAAAGGAACACCTATGTGAGAATGCTATTCATTGACTACAGCTCAGCGTTCAACACCATAGTGCCCTCAAAGCTCATCACTAAGCTAAGGACCCTGGGACTAAACACCTCCCTCTGCAACTGGATCCTGGACTTCCTGACGGGCCGCCCCCAGGTGGTAAGGGTCGGTAACAACACATCTGCCACGCTGATCCTTAACATGGGGGCCCTCAAGGGTGCGTGCTCAGTCCTCTCCTGTTCTCCCTGTTCACTCATGACTGCACAGCCAGGCACGACTCCAACACCATCATTAAGCTTGTGATGACACAACAGTGGTAGGCCTGATCACCGACAACGACGAGACAGCCTATAGGGAGGAGGTCAGAGACCTGACCATGTGGTGCAAGGACAACAACCTCTACCTCAACGTGATCATGACAAAGGAGATGATTGTGGACTACAGGAAAAGGAGGATCGAGCACGCCCCCATTCTCATCGACGGGGCTGTAGTGGAGCAGGTTGAGAGCTTCAAGTTCCTTGGCGTCCACATCCCCAACAAACTAGAATGGTCCAAGCACACCAAGACAGTCATGAAGAGGCACGACAAAACCTATTCCCCCTCAGGAGACTGAAAAGATTTGGCATTGGTTCTCATTTCCTCAAAAGGTTCTACAGCTGCACCATTGAGAGCATCCTGACTGGTTGCATCACAGCCTGGTATGGCAACTGCTCAGCCTCCGACGACAAGGCACTACAGAGGGTAGTGCGTACATCCAAGTACATCACCGGGGCCAAGCTTCCAGCCATCCAGGACCTCTGTACCAGGCGGTGTCAGAGGAAGGCCCTGAAAATTGGTCAAATACTCCAGTCACCCTAGTCAGACTGTTCTCTCTGCTACCGCACGGCAAGCGGTACCGGAGCGCCAAGTCTAGGTCCAAGACTCTTCTAAACAGCTTCTACGCCCAAGCCATAGGACTCCTGAACAGCTAATCAAATACAGTATATACATATGAAGTGTACAACAGTAGTTATATAGGAGGAGCAATGACTAGAATAAAGTATATACATGTGAAGTGTGTAAAAATTATTAAAGTGACCAGTTCATTTGGAAAGTATTCAGACCCCTTGATTTTTTTCCACATTTTGTTACGTTACAGCCTTATTCTAAAATGGATTCAATTGTTTTTTTCCCCCTCATCAATATACACACAATACCCAATAATAACAAAGCAAAACAACAGGTTTTTTTTAGAAATGTTTGCAAATGTAAAAAAAGTAAAAATATGAAATAACACATTTACATAAGTATTCAGACCCTTTACTAGATACTTTGTTGAAGCACCTTTGCAGAGATTACAGCCTCAAGTCTTCTTGGCTATGACGCTACAAGCTAGGCACACCTGTATTTGCGGAGTTTCTCCCATTCTTCTCTGCAGATCCTCTCAAGCTCTATCAGGTTGGATTGGGAGCTTCGCTGCACAGCTATTTTCAAGTCTCTCCAGAGATGTTAGATCAGGTTCGGGCTCTGGCTAGGCCACTCATGGACATTCAGTGACTGAAGCCACTTCCGTGTTGTCTTGGCTGTGTGCTTAGGATTGTTGTCCTGTTGGAAGGTGAACTTTCACTCTAGTCTGAGGTACTGAGCACTCTGTAGAAGGTTTTCATCAAGGATCTCTCTGTACTTTGCTCCATTAAGCTTTCCCTTGATCCTGACTAGTCACCCAGTTCCTGCTGCTGAAAAACATCCCCTCAACATGATGCTGCCACCACCATGCTTCACCGTAGGGATGGTGCCAGGTTTCCTCCAGACGTGACACTTGTCATTCAGGCCAAAGAGTTCAATCTTGGATTCATCAGACTAGAGGATCTTGTTTCTCATGGTCTGAGAGTCGTTTAGGTGCCTTTTGGTAAACTCCAAGCGGGCTGTCATGTGCCTTTTACTGAGGAGTGGCTTCCGTCTGGTCACTCTACCATAAAGGCCTGATTGGAGGAGTGCTGCAGAGATGGTTGACCTACTGGAAGGTTCTCCCTAAGGAGGTCTTGGTGGTTCCAAACTTCTCCCATTTGAGACTAATGGAGGCCACAGTGTTCTTGGGGACCTTCAATGCTGCAGAAATATTTTAGTACACTTCCCCAGATGTGTATCTCAGCAAAAATCCTGTCTCGGAGCTCTATGGACAATTTGTTCGACCTCATGCCTTGGTATTTGCTCTGACATGTACTGTCAACTGTGGGACCTTATATAGACAGGTGTGCGCCTTTCCAAATCATATCCAATCAATTGAATTTACCACAGGTGGACTCCAATCAAGTTGTAGAAACATCTCAAGGATGACCAATGGAAACAGGATTCACCTGAGCTCAATTTCCAGTCTCATTGCGAAAGGTCTGAATACTTATGTACATAAGGTATTTCATTTTTTTATTTTTTTTTTATACATTTGCAAATTGCTGTACCAGGTGGTGATACAGCCTGACAGAATGCTCTCAATGTGTAATCTGTAGAAGTTCGTGAGGTTCTTAGGGGCCAAGCCACATTTCTTCAGCCTGCTGAGGTTGAAGAGGCGCTCTTGCGCCTTCTTCACCATGCTGTTGGTGCGAAGGGACCAACTTCAGGTCCTCAGTGATGTGAACGTCGAGGAACTCGAAGCTTTTGACCCTCTCCATTGCGGCTCCATCGATGTGGATGAGGGCATGCTTTCTCTGCTGTCTCCTGAAATCCACGATCAGCTCCTTCATTTTGTTGACATTGAGGGAGAGGTTATTTTCCTGACACCACTCCGCCAGGGTCCTCACCTCCTCTCTGAAGGCTGTCTTGTCATTGTTGGTAATCAGGCCTATAACTGTTGTGTTGTCAGCAAACTTGATGATTGAGTTGGAGTTGTGCATGGCCACGCAGTCATTGGTGAACAGGGAGCACAGAAGGGGGCTGAGCACGCACCCGTGTGGGGCCCCCGTGTTGAGGATCACTGTGACCGAGGTGTTGTTGCTTACCTTCACCACCCAGGGGCGGCCTGTCAGGAAGTCCAGGACCCAGTTGCACAAAGCGGGGTTCAGACCCAGGGCCCCGAGCTTAATGATGAGCGCTATGGTGTTGGAACGCTGAGCTGTAGTCGATAAACAGCATTCTTCCATAGTTCATTCTCCTGTCCAGGTGGAATAGGGCAGTCTGCAGTGCAATGGCGATTGCGTAGTTCGTGGATCTGTTGGGAGCGGCTTTAGGTGTCAGGTAAGGTGATGTGATTCTTAACTAGCCTCGAAGCATTTCATGATGACAGAAGTGAGTGCTACGGGGTGGTAGTCATTTTGTTTTCTTCGCTTTCTTGGGTACTGTCACGGCTGTTCAAAGGATCGGACCAAAATGCAGCGTGTTCGTAGTTCCACATATTTATTTATTCCGTGAAACTAAATGCAAAGACACTAAATACTTGAAACACAAAAAACAACAAACTGTGACGCAGAGAGGAAAACACACTAAACACACAAAAATTAATCACCCACAAACACAGGTGGGACAAACATCAACATAAATATGACCTCCAATTAGAGGTAACGAGGATCAGCTGCCTCCAATTGGAGATCAATCCAAACAACCCCAACATAGAAATAGACAAACTAGAACTAAAACATAGAAATAGACAACATAGAAAAACCACCCAAAACACCCCCTGTCACACCCTGACCGCTCTACTATAGAAAATGACCTCTTACAGGGTCAGGACGTGACAGGTACAGGAACGATGGTGGACATTTTGTAGCAAGTGGGGAGAACATACTGGGATAGGAAGAGATTGAATATGTCCGTAAACATACCAGCCAACTGTTCTGCACATGCTCTGAGGACACGACTTGGGATGCCAGCTGGGCCGGCAGCCTTGCGAGGGTTAACACGTTTAAATATCTATACTCAAGTCAGCTACGGAGATCGGGAGCATACAGTCCTCGTGAGCGGCAGGGTCCCGCATCGGCGGCTCTGTGTTGTTTTCCTCGAAGCAGGTGAAGAATGTGTTTAGGTTGTCCGTGAGAGAGGCGTCGATGTCTGCGACCTGTCTTGCTTTCCCTTTGTAATCCGTGATTGTCTGGAGTCCCTGCCATATACGTCTCATTTCTGTACCATTGAATTGCGACTCTACTTTGTCTCTGTACTGTCGTTTTGCCTCTTTGATTGCCTTACGAAGGTCACAGCTGGTCTGTTTGTACACGTCCATGTTCCCAGGGGTTGGAGGGTTCAGGGTTGGAATGTTCAGGGTTGGAATGTTCACGGATGGAGTGTTCAGAGATGGCCTCTTTTGTGACATTTCAGTGTGTTTGTGTGTGTATGTGTGCATGCGTTTCATCTCTGTGTGTGTGTGTGTGTGTGTGTATGTGTGTGTGTGTGTGTGTGTGTGTGTGTTTGCATGGTATTTTTTGCTGTGCAGCAAGAGAGACAATATTGAGTTTAGAAAATGTTGACTCATGTGGGAGGGAAGTGCCAGATGTATAAGGAGGATACGACGTGACACACACACACACACACACACACACACACACACACACACACACACACACACACACACACACACACACACACACACAGGGGCTGCGGAGGAGGAAGCTCTGGAATTAGACACAGAATTTAGTCACTGAATAGGAGGGAGGGATGAGAGGGGGAGATGACACCTGAGGGAGGACAGAGAGAGAGAGAGAAAGAGAGAGAGAAAGAAAGAGAGAGAGAGAGCGAGAGAGATGAGAGAGAGAGAGATGAGAGCGAGAGAGATGAGAGAGAGAGGTGAGAGAGATGCGAGAGTGAGAGAGAGAGATGCGAGAGAAAGATGAGAGAGAGAGGAGAGCGAGAGAGAGAGATGAGAGATCAGCTCCTGAATTTTTCAGTATGTTTTTACAAAAAGATAGGTTTAGAGTTGGATCGACTTGGATTTCACCACAAGGATACTACCCTCCACAACATAACCTTCACAAATCAAAACTCCAAACCTACATCCTGATTTTGCACAAAATGACCTGGAAGGATTCCTACTACCAAAGAGTCTTATTCCCAAGGACTATACTGGCAAACCAAAGACCAGAAAAAGAAGCACAACAGAAACCTGAAAATCTGAAGCTATTTTAAGCCAGGATTAAAAATGTATTACAATAATATATTTTAATTTATAAGGACTGAATTCTAAGGTGTTCTTTAATGGAAGCCTTTCCAACAGAATCCAGGTTGAATCAGGAATTCTCCAAGGCAGCTGTCTAGGCCCATTACATTTTTCAGTCTTTACTAACGACATGCCACTGGCTTTGAGGAAAGCCTGAGTGTCTATGTATGCGGATGACTCAACACTATACACGTCAGCTACTACAGCGACTGAAATGACTGCAACACTTAACAGATGCAGTTAGTTTCAGAATGGGTGGCAAGGAATAAGTTAGCCCTAAATATTTCTAAAACTTAAATCATTGTATTTGGGAAAAATCATTCACTAAACCCTAAACTTCAACTAAATCTTGTAATAAATAATGTGGAAAATGAGCAAGTTTAGGTGACTAAACTGCTTGGAGTAACCCTGGATTGTAAACTGTCAAGGTCAAAACATATTGATACAACTGTAGGGGGAGAAGTCTGTCCATAATAAAGCGATGCTCTGCCTTCTTAACAACACTATCAACAAGGCAGGTCCTACAGGCCCTAGTTTCTACCTTCTTAACAACACTATCAACAAGGCAGGTCCTACAGGCCCTAGTTTCTACCTTCTTAACAACACTATCAACAAGGCAGGTCCTACAGGCCCTAGTTTCTACCTTCTTAACAACACTATCGACAAGGCAGGTCCTACAGGCCCTAGTTTCTACCTTCTTAACAACACTATCAACAAGGCAGGTCCTACAGGCCCTAGTTTCTACCTTCTTAACAACACTATCAACAAGGCAGGTCGTACAGGCCCTAGTTTCTACCTTCTTAACAACACTATCAACAAGGCAGGTCCTACAGGCCCTAGTTTCTACCTTCTTAACAACACTATCAACAAGGCAGGTCCTACAGGCCCTAGTTTCTACCTTCTTAACAACACTATCAACAAGGCAGGTCCTACAGGCCCTAGTTTCTACCTTCTTAACAACACTATCAACAAGGCAGGTCCAACAGGCCCTAGTTCCTACCTTCTTAACAACACTATCAACAAGGCAGGTCCTACAGGCTCTAGTTTGTACCTTCTTAACAACACTATCAACAAGGCAGGTCCTACAGGCCCTAGTTTCTACCTTCTTAACAACACTATCAACAAGGCAGGTCCTACAGGCCCTAGTTTCTACCTTCTTAACAACACTATCAACAAGGCAGGTCCTACAGGCCCTAGTTTCTACCTTCTTAACAACACTATCAACAAGGCAGGTCCTACAGGCCCTAGTTTCTACCTTCTTAACAACACTATCAACAAGGCAGGTCCTACAGGCCCTAGTTTCTACCTTCTTAACAACACTATCAACAAGGCAGGTCCTACAGGCTCTAGTTTCTACCTTCTTAACAACACTATCAACAAGGCAGGTCCTACAGGCCCTAGTTTCTACCTTCTTAACAACACTATCAACAAGGCAGGTCCTACAGGCCCTAGTTTCTACCTTCTTAACACTATCAACAAGGCAGGTCCCACAGGCCCTAGTTTCTACCTTCTTAACAACACTATCAACAAGGCAGGTCCTACAGGCCCTAGTTTCTACCTTCTTAACAACACTATCAACAAGGCAGGTCCTACAGGCCCTAGTTTCTACCTTCTTAACAACACTATCAACAAGGCAGGTCCTACAGGCCCTAGTCTCTACCTTCTTAACAACACTATCAACAAGGCAGGTCCTACAGGCCCTAGTTTCTACCCTCTTAACAACACTATCAACAAGGCAGGTCCTACAGGCTCTAGTTTCTACCCTCTTAACAACACTATCAACAAGGCAGGTCCTACAGGCCCTGGTTTCTACCTTCTTAACAACACTATCAACAAGGCAGGTCCTACATGCCCTAGTTTCTACCTTCTTAACAACACTATCAACAAGGCAGGTCCTACATGCCCTAGTTTCTACCTTCTTAACAACACTATCAACAAGGCAGGTCCTACAGGCCCTAGTTTCTACCTTCTTAACAACACTATCAACAAGGCAGGTCCTACAGGCCCTAGTTTCTACCTTCTTAACAACACTATCAACAAGGCAGGTCCTACAGGCCCTAGTTTTGTGGCAGCTGGACTACTGTTCAGGTAAAATGACTTTTTTTGTGACACCGGGTGCTGTAAAAGAAGAGAGTTTAAGTTTAAGAAGAGTTAAGAAAATATTTGGTTAAGGGCTTGTAAGTAAGCATTTCACGGTAAGGTCTACACTTATAGAGGGAAGAAGAGAGAGAGAGGGAGAGACAGAAAGAGAGAGCGAGAGATAGAGGGAAGAAGAGAGAGATAGAGATACAGGGAAGAAGAGAGAGAAATAGAGAGGGAAGAAGAGAGAGGGAAGAAGAGAGAGATAGAGAGGGAAAAAGAGAGAGGGAGAGAGAAGAGAGAGAGATAGAAGAGAGAGGGAAAAAGAGATAGAGAGCAAAGAAGAGAGAGAGGGAAGAAGAGAGAGAGGGAAGAAGAGAGAGGGAAGAAGAGAGAGAGACAGATATAGGGAAGAAGAGAGCGATAGAGGGGAGAAGAGAGAGAGAGGGAAGAAGAGCAAGAGAGAGGGTAAAAGATAGAGACAGAGAGAGGGTAAAAGAGAGAGATAGAGAAACAGAGAAATTGAAGAAGAGAGACAGAGTGTGACATCAGAGAAGCAGAGGAAATACAAATGTACAAGACATTAAGCGAATCATTTCCACTCTCTCCAGCTGGGTTATTGCATTAAAGTGAACATGCATAGCACATACCCATACACCCCCCCCCCCCCCACACACACACACACACGCACACACACACACACACACACACACACACACACACACACACACACACACGCAGACTCGGACGGATAGTATGCACGCACGCACGCACACACTCTTACATAATCACACGCATGCTGTTGCCCCACACCTCACACATGACTGCACATTGGGCAGACACATCATCTAATCCTGCCTGTACTTCCTCTCCTGGGAAACCAGTCCTTCTCTGATTGGTAATGTACTTCCTCTCCTGGGAAACCAGTCCTTCTCTGATTGGTAATGTACTTAATCTCCTGGGAAACCAGTCCTTCTCTGATTGGTAATGTAGTTCCTCTCCTGGGAAACCAGTCCTCTGATTGGTAATGTACTTCCTCTCCTGGGAAACCAGTCCTCTGATTGGTAATGTACTTCATCTCCTGGGAAACCAGTCCTTCTCTGATTGGTAATGTACTTAATCTCCTGGGAAACCAGTCCTTCTCTGATTGGTAATGTAGTTCCTCTCCTGGGAAACCAGTCCTCTGATTGGTAATGTACTTCCTCTCCTGGGAAACCAGTCCTCTGATTGGTAATGTACTTCATCTCCTGGGAAACCAGTCCTTCTCTGATTGGTAATGTACTTAATCTCCTGGGAAAGCAGTCCTTCTCTGATTGGTAATGTACTTCGTCTCCTGGGAAACCAGTCCTTCTCTGATTGGTAAAGTGAGTTCTAAATGACATCCTGTTTGTATTATAGTACACCAGGGAATGTGTGTGTGTGTGTGTGTGTGTGTGTGTGTGTGTGTGCGTGCGTGCGTGCGTGCGTGTGTATAACAGTCACTGACTGGATGACATCATCATCCTCCTCTTATCCATTTTGAAGTTGATCACATGACATTGTGTCATTCTGAGTCCTGACCTCTATTCAAAACTTCATCTGTTCCTCTCTCCCTCTCTCTCTGTCTGTCTTTCTGTCTCCCTCTCTTCCTCTCTCCCTCTCTCTCTGTCTGTCTTTCTGTCTCTCTCCCCCTCTCTCTCTCTCCCTCTCTTCCTCTCTCCCTCTCTCTCTGTCTGTCTTTCTGTCTCTCTCCCTCTCTCTCTCTCTCTTTCTGTCTCTCCCCCTCTCTCTCTCTCCCTCTCTTCCTCTCTCCCTCTCTCTCTGTCTCTCTTTCTGTCTCTCTCCCTCTCTCTCTCTCTCTTTCTGTCTCTCTCCCCCTCTCTCTCTCCCCCCTCTCACTCTCTCTCTCCCTCTCTTCCTCTCTCCCTCTCTCTCTGTCTCTCTTTCTGTCTCTCTCCCTCTCTCTCTCTCTCTTTCTGTCTCTCCCCCTCTCTCTCTCTCCCTCTCTTCCTCTCTCCCTCTCTCTCTGTCTCTCTTTCTGTCTCTCTCCCTCTCTCTCTCTCTCTTTCTGTCTCTCTCCCCCTCTCTCTCTCTCCCTATCTTCCTCTCTCCCTCTCTCTCTGTCTCTCTTTCTGTCTCTCTCCCCCTCTCTCTCTCTCCCTCTCTTCCTCTCTCCCTCTCTCTCTGTCTGTCTTTCTGTCTCTCTCCCCCTCTCTCTCTCCCCCCTCTCTCCCTCTCCCTCTCTTTAGGCGGGATTAACCTGACAGGCTGGTCATCTATAGGCTGGATTAACCTGACAGGCTGGGCATTTTTTAGGCTGGATTAACCTGACAGGCTGGTCATCTATAGGCTGGATTAACCTGACAGGCTGGTCATTTTTAGACTGGATTAACTTGACAGGCTGGTCATCTTTAGGCTGGATTAGCCTGACAGGCTGGCTGGTCATCTATAGGCTGGATTAACCTGCCAGGCTGGTCATCTTTAGGCTGGATTAACCTGACAGGCTGGTCATTTTTAGACTGGATTAACCTGGCAGGCTGGTCATCTTTAGGATGGATTAACCTGACAGGCTGGTCATCGTTAGGCTGGATTAACCTGACAGGCTGGTCATCGTTAGGCTGGATTAACCTGACAGGCTGGTCATCTTTAGGGTGGATTAAACTGACAGGCTGGTCATCTTTAGGGTGGATTAGCCTGACAGGCTGGTCATCTTTAGGATGGATTAACCTGACAGGCTGGTCATCTATAGGCTGGATTAACCTGACAGGCTGGGCATCTTTAGACTGGATTAACCTGACAGGCTGGTCATCGTTAGGCTGGATTAACCTGACAGGCTGGTCATCTTTAGACTGGATTCACCTGCCAGGCTGGGCATCTTTACACTGGATTAACCTGCCAGGCTCGTCATCTATAGGCTGGATTAACCTGACAGGCTGGTCATTTTTAGACTTTATTAAGCTGACAGGCTGGTCAGCGTTAGGCTGGGTTAACCTGACAGGCTGGTCATCTATAGGCTGTATTAACCTGACAGGCTGGTCAGCGTTAGGCTGGATTAACCTGACAGGCTGGTCATCGTTAGGCTGGATTAACCTGACAGGCTGGTCATCTTTCTTCTCAAATCTGGAAGACCTAATATAGAGATGAGATAGATATCGATATTGACATGTAGTATTTAGATATTTTAGTATCTGCTGTTCGTATTAGAAGGTCCTGTTCTTTATCGAAGACGTCTCACAAACACAAGCGTATTTCAGGGAAATGTCATCGGATCGCTGAGCGTTCCTCAAACTTTTTACTTTCAAAGACTTTTTACATAAATAAATAGAAATGCAACATGTAAAGTGTTGGTCCCATGTTTTATGAGCTGAAATTAAAGATCCCAGAAATGTTCCATACACACGAAAAAGCTTACAAGCTGACAAGGTACCAAATCTGTCGTTCTTCCCCTGAACAAGGCAGTTGACCCACTGTTCCCAGGCTGTCATTGTAAATAAGATTTTGTTCTTAACTGACTTGCCTGGTTAAATAAAGGTAAAATAAAATAAAATAAATGTAGTGGGGTTATATTATAGTATTGTAGTATTTGACATGTTGCTATGTAGTGGGGGTTATATTATAGTATTGTAGTATTTGACATGTTGCTATGTAGTGGGGGTTATAGTATAGTATAGTAGTATTTGACATGTTGCTATGTAGTGGGGGTTATATTATAGTATAGTAGTATTCGACATGTTGCTATGTAGTGGGGTTATAGTATAGTATAGTAGTATTTGACATGTTGCTATGTAGTGGGGTTATATTATAGTATAGTAGTATTTGACATGTTGCTATGTAGTGGGGTTATAGTATAGTATAGTAGTATTTGACATGTTGCTATGTAGTGGGGTTATAGTATAGTATAGTAGTATTCAACATGTTGCTATGTAGTGGGGTTATAGTATAGTATAGTAGTATTTGACATGTTGCTATGTAGTGGGGGTTATATTATAGTATAGTAGTATTTGACATGTTGCTATGTAGTGGGGGTTATATTATAGTATAGTAGTATTCAACATGTTGCTATGTAGTGGGGTTATATTATAGTATAGTAGTATTTGACATGTTGCTATGTAGTGGGGTTATATTATAGTATAGTAGTATTTGACATGTTGCTATGTAGTGGGGTTATATTATAGTATAGTAGTATTTGACATGTTGCTATGTAGTGGGGGTTATAGTATAGTATAGTAGTATTTGACATGTTGCTATGTAGTGGGGTTATATTATAGTATAGTAGTATTTGACATGTTGCTATGTAGTGGGGTTATATTATAGTATAGTAGTATTTGACATGTTGCTATGTAGTGGGGGTTATAGTATAGTATAGGAGTATTTGACATGTTGCTATGTAGTGGGGTTATATTATAGTATAGTAGTATTTGACATGTTGCTATGTAGTGGGGGTTATATTATAGTATAGTAGTATTTGACATGTTGCTATGTAGTGGGGTTATATTATAGTATAGTATAGTAGTATTTGACATGTTGCTATGTAGTGGGGTTATATTATAGTATAGTAGTATTTGACATGTTGCTATGCAGTGGGGTTATATTATAGTATAGTAATATTTGACATGTTGCTATGCAGTGGGGTTATATTATAGTATAGTAGTATTTGACATGTTGCTATGCAGTGGGGTTATATTATAGTATAGTAGTATTTGACATGTTGCTATGCAGTGGGGTTATATTATAGTATAGTAGTATTTGACATGTTGCTATGCAGTGGGGTTATATTATAGTATAGTAGTATTTGACATGTTGCTATGTAGTGGGGTTATATTATAGTATAGTATAGTAGTATTTGACATGTTGCTATGTAGTGGGGTTATATTATAGTATAGTAGTATTTGACATGTTGCTATGTAGTGGGGATTATATTATAGTATAGTAGTATTTGACATGTTGCTATGTAGTGGGGGTTATATTATAGTATAGTAGTATTTGACATGTTGCTATGTAGTGGGGGTTATATTATAGTATAGTAGTATTTGACATGTTGCTATGTAGTGGGGGTTATATTATAGTATAGTAGTATTTGACATGTTGCTATGTAGTGGGGTTATATTATAGTATAGTAGTATTTGACATGTTGCTATGTAGTGGGGTTATATTATAGTATAGTAGTATTTGACATGTTGCTATGTAGTGGGGTTATATTATAGTATAGTAGTATTTGACATGTTGCTATGTAGTGGGGTTATATTATAGTATAGTAGTATTTGACATGTTGCTATGTAGTGGGGTTATATTATAGTATAGTAGTATTTGACATGTTGCTATGTAGTGGGGTTATATTATAGTATAGTAGTATTTGACATGTTGCTATGTAGTGGGGTTATATTATAGTATAGTAGTATTTGACATGTTGCTATGTAGTGGGGGTTATATTATAGTATAGTAGTATTTGACATGTTGCTATGTAGTGGGGGTTATATTATAGTATCGTAGTATTTGACATGTTGCTATGTAGTGGGGTTATATTATAGTATAGTAGTATTTGACATGTTGCTATGTAGTTGGGTTATATTATAGTATAGGAGTATTTGACATGTTGCTATGTAGTGGGGGTTATAGTATAGTATAGTAGTATTTGACATGTTGCTATGTAGTGGGGGTTATAGTATAGTATAGTAGTATTTGACATGTTGCTATGTAGTGGGGTTATATTATAGTATTGTAGTATTTGACATGTTGCTATGTAGTGGGGTTATATTATAGTATAGTAGTATTTGACATGTTGCTATGTAGTGGGGGTTATAGTATAGTATCGTAGTATTTGACATGTTGGTCTGTTGCTCTAGGTGGTCTTGTTTCCATTAGGTTCAGGGACCAGGCGACCAGAGATAGGTGATCTTTAGGCTCGGGCGGTATACCGTATATACCGTGTTCCGGGGTATTTAGAAATAGCCACAAGATGGATTTTCAATACAGTTGAAACTATTTCTTTAAAGTTTTCATTAAATTGTTATATTTATAGCATCTTGTTAAAGTAAATACCTGCAATACGTTAGGAGATAAAGCAGATCGCTTTCTTTATTTCACCTGTCACATTGTCCCCAGAACAGATGGTGTTCTTCATTTCACCTGTCACATTGTCCCCAGAACACCTATCACATTGTCTCCAGAACACCTGTCACATTGTCCCCAGAACAGATCGTGTTCCACCTGTCACATTGTCCCCAGAACAGATGGTGTTCTTCAGTTCACCTGTCACATTGTCCCCAGAACACCTGTCACATTGTCCCCAGAACACCTATCACATTGTCCCCAGAACACCTGTCACATTGTCCCCAGAACAGATCGCGTTCCACCTGTCACATTGTCCCCAGAACACCTGTCACATTGTCCCCAGAACAGTGGAGCCAGGCATGTTTGTTGGTAAATTCCACAATGGGAGAAAGTGAAGTCCAGCTGTGTATTGACAAGGGTCGTGTTTTATATTGAACGTCGATATAACTTCAATAGAGTGATCAATGACGTGTTGACTATAGCTGTCCTTCACAGAAAAAATACTAATATTATACTAATATTATACTAATAATAATTATACTAATATATACTAATAATACTCATATATACTCATAATAATTATACTAATATATACTAATAATAATTATACTAATATATACTAATAATAATTATACTAATATATACTAATAATACTCATATATACTCATAATAATTATACTAATATATACTAATAATAATTATACTAATATATACTAATAATACTAATATATACTCATAATAATTATACTAATATATACTAATAATAATAATACTAATATATACTAATAATAATTATACTAATATATACTAATAATAAATATACTAATATATACTAATAATAATTATACTAATATATACTAATAATAATTATACTAATATATACTAATAATAATTATACTAATATATACTAATAAAAATTATACTAATATATACTAATAATAATTATACTAATATAGTGCAACACATTCAGCAGAAAATAGCTTAATTGTCATCAGATGTCAACAGAAGTGCAACACTATTTTGCTAGCAGCCACACAAGTAAATTAACTTACAATGAAAAATAAAGTTTTTTTTTTGTTGCAAAAACAATGCATGGCCATCATATTTCTAATGTTTATCATAGAACGAATGTAGCCAGCTGCATTTCCTGATGTTGTTCCTAAAGTTCATCTACACTGAGAAAATATAATACAATTATTTATTTTACCTTTATTTAACTAGGCAAGTCAGTTAAGAACAAATTCTTATTTACAATGATGGCCTACCCCGGCCAAACCCGGACGACACTGGGCCAATCGTGCGCCGCCGTATGGGTCTCCCAATCACGGCCTGATGTGACGCAGCCTGGATTCGAACCACTGAGATGCTGTGCCTTAGACCGCTGCGCCACTTGGGAAACGTCAGTTGGAGCACTGACTACTGATAGAATGCCAGTTTGTGAATTCTAATCTGAGTGGAGAAGTGCAACTGAAGCACAACAGTCGTCTGATGCCGAGCAGAAATTACAATATGCAGAAAGATATTTCTTTCTGCGTGAAAAACGCAGAATTCTGTGTTAATGCAACTCCTAAGATTAACTTGCTAGTTATCCAAGTAAGTGGCTGAATTAATAAATAAGATGACGGGGCATCATATTGTGTTAGCTGTGTTTGAGAAGTCAAAGCCCTTTGGATGAGTTGTCTGTACAACTGCAATCTTGATTTCCTTGCGGTTTTTTTCTCCCTCTCTGTTCTTGGCCCGTCTGCTCCTCCCCCCTTTTCTCCGAGCAGAGCAGGCAGGCCCGTTACCCTAGCGACTCCAGACAGACACAGACACAGCGTGTACACATGCTGATCTAGAGCCAGTACTGTTCTTCCTTCAGACAAGCAGGCACCAAAACTTTGTTCATTTGCACAATGTCTCTCAATTCACATTCGCTTGTAAATGTCTACATATAGTATGTATACAGCAGTATGTGGACAACCCTTGAAATTAGTAGATTCAGCTACTAACGATTTATGCTCATGATAACCAGACCACTCAAACGTTCCTGTGACATGGAAGACCTTAGGTAGCTTTTGATGCGCTTTCATTTTGAAAGCTCCTCTCTGCCGATGTTACTATTACTGCAAGGATGACTGCAATTCTTAGGGCTATCCAAAAGGTTAGGATAGAGTTCCTCCGGGGTTTTTTCTCACAGAGAAAGGAAAGCAGCTCAAAAGGCAGCCATCTTATCTGATTGCAGATCAGGTCAATTCTGAATGTCGTGTGCCAGATCCATTCCACTGATGTCACAGTCATCTCTGAAGGTTAAGAGTGTTTTCAACTTCCATCCAGTGAGCCTTTAAAGATTCACTGGACATCTGAGAGGCAGTGTTGAAGTTCAGCAGCACTCCATATTTGGTTTTGACCTGGTTGAGTGTTTCAAATCTCTCATCCGTGGATGTCACAGCAGAGTTGACCACAATGTTGAAGTAGTTGACTTTAAGGTTTTTCAGTGCATCAGTCACTGGTTCATCAGGAGCATCATAACTGAAATGCCTCTTGCTGTTTCTCAGTCTCTTCTCTTTCAGAAAAGCCTCCACATTCATTTCTTCACATAATGCTTTTGGTTGTTGTCTGGGCCTCAGAGAATCCAGGTTCCCGGTATGTACGGTACTGAGGGAGACCTTTGCATTTGAGATTAAATTCACTGCGATATCCAACTGCATTGAGGGGGATTAGAGGAGCTTGTTCACCTTGTTTGTCATTGTCAGTGTCTCACATCATACGACACAGAAAATCAAGAAGTGGTAGGACCCAACTTCCTCTGCAAGTTCTTGTGTCTCCACTTTGGCCACAGGATCGTTGATTGTCTGTCAGGCTTCCAGTAATGCCTCCCGAACCTCAGAAGCCTGATACCTGATTGCATGAACACTTGAGCCTACTCTCCCATCTTGTGTCACTCCATGACTTCACGGTTATGTTCACGTGTTTCTTCAAAACACTCCATCTTTGTGTGCCAGCCGAAAAGAAGGTGAAGAGCTTTTGCACAAAACCCAACTGCATCTTTTTGAAGATTTGGCAGAATCTGCAATGACAAGGTTTAGAGTATGTGCTCCACATGGGAGGAACAAGGCTCTGGGATTTGTTTCAGCAACCCCTTCATGTTGGCCCCATTATCATAAGCTTGCCCTCTGCGATCTTCAAATGGAATCTTCAGCTCGTTCAGCTTATCTAAGATGACAGTGGACAGATTCAAGCCTGTTGTAACCTCTAAATTCACAAAGCCGAGGAAGGGCTCCTTGATCTCTGGCTTTCCCTTTAAAACCACGCTTCTCAGAATAATGGACATTTGCTCCTGGTGACAAATGTCATGTGTACAGTCCAAGATAATGGAGAAGTACTTTAAGTCTCTTGAGTCACTATTGCTTCCAGAATGTTGTCACTCACAGTCTGTATCAGCTCATTCTGTGTGCACTTCCCTAGGTAATGAGCATCTTTAATTTTGCTGAGATGATTTTCCATAACGGGATCAAATTTTGCCAGTAATTGAACCTCTTTTAGGAAGTTTCCATTATCTGGTTGGATGAGTTTGTCTGATGAACCCCTGAATGCTAGGTTTCTTTTCAGCCAGGGTGATACTTATTAAACGTTTAAGGACATCCCCCCCATCTCTTTCTTTTAGCCTCAAAAACTGTCATTTGTATCTGGTCAAGAGTCTGTCCCCGACTTAGGCGTAGATCAAGTTCTCTCCACTTAATCATAATTGTTTGTGTGTTCAGAACTACCCCTCATGGTGTTTCAGAATGGCGTTGATATTTGACCAGTCATTCACACCTTCCTTTATTATTTTCTAGTCTTTTGTAGAAAAGAGCTTACAGCAGAAACAATACACAGCGTTGTTTTAGATTGAATATGAAAGCCAACTCCTGGTAATCTTTCCCCCATTTGACAGCTGTCTCTGTAATAAGCCTGAATGGAAACCTCTTCTGGACTTGTCTTTAGGGTAAGAATAATCCAGTCCTGGTTTTGAATGAACCTCTGCGTACTAACTCAGTCCTCATAGAGTCTGTTAAGACTAGGGGCCGGTCTGCTGGGTCATTTGGTGGAGCAGCAACTGTTCTATTAGGGTCTGAGCTGCTTGTATCTGATGCTGGCTGAACACCTCTGGTTGTGCTAGTACTGGCTGAGGCTGCCTGTACTTCACCTGTGTAACCGTCATCGTACGTAGTGGACCAAGGCGCAGCGGGTTGAGTGCTCATACTGACTTTATTTGAACACGTAACAAAGCAAACGATCGAACGAACAGGATTGCAGGCTAAACACACAGTTATGCAACAGCAACTTCCCACAAAGGGACAGGTGAAAACAGGCTACCTAAGTATGACTCTCAATCAGCAACAACTCATGTACAGCTGTTCCTGATTAAGAGCCATACCAGGCCAACAAAGAAATACACAACATAGACAGAGCATAGAAATACGAAATATAGAACATAACCCAAAAACCCCGGAATACTCTAACCAAACACCCCTCTAGATAAACACATATACTAACAAACCCCGAACCACATAAAACAAATACCCCCCTGCCACGTCCTGACCAAACTACAATAACAAATAACCCCTTTACTGGTCAGAACGTGACAACCTGGGTCTGTGTTAGTACTTGTGGAAGACGGCTGTATTGGGTCTGTGTTAGTACTGGCTGAGGCTGGATGTGGATCAACTGAGTCTGTACTTGTACTCCACTGACAAACGTAAGCATAACACCTGTAAATTATAGATAACAATACTATTATTAATTTTATCAGCTGGATCAGGGCCATTCAAAATGGATCCCCCAGATTTCCTTTTTATACATTTTCAAATATAAATAATACAATTTATTCTATGGCTTGGCTGAATACTTGATGGTTATTATTAACTGAGAGATGTGTATCCATATTACCCAGCATGCCCAGCTAATCAACATTTTAAATTCAATATATAAATCAATAGTCAATGTCAATCCATTGCTTTCCACCTTGCATTAGTCCAGAGTTGTAACTAAACCTTGACTGAGAGACTAGATAATCATTGTCTTGTTTTAAAATGATGTGTGCCTATGAGGAGTGCCATCATGCCCATATATTGTCTGGACTGGTCCCCACAGAGGTTGGTGCTGGAAAGCGCGAGTTTTATTTCGTGTACACGCGACGCGGTTATCTTTTCCGAGCTGCAGTTTCTAAACACCGTTGCCCCGTTTGCATTTATCAAATGTAATAAATAGTTGTTTTTCACTCTCACTTTTGTCAGGCACAAAGTCACAGAACACAGCCCTTTAAGTGGCTGGCAAGCAAGACACAGACAGACCAAGAGATGCACTGCCCAGCTACAGCACATCAACGTAACTGTTATTTGCTGACATCAAACTTGGAGAGGAGAGAAGACAAGTTTACCTGATTGCTGTTCCCGCAATTCACTCTCATTGTGTTTTTTTTTCCTTCTGTTTTCGTGACCAGGAGGATAGTTCCGCTTCACCCTCTCATCCAAGTTGTAAACATTGACACCCGCTTTGACACGAGGGGGAGGCGGGGCCCTACGCAACTTGCATAGTGAGCGTAAAGGGCCGCCCGTCACTGGCCCCCTTGCACAAAGCAAGGTCCATACAGAAAGGGTGTGTCGAGATCGGTGTGTAAGAACTTGACTGGCCTGCACAGAACCCTGACCTCAACCCTATCGAACACCTTTGGGATGAATTGGAACACCAACTGCGAGCCAGGCTTAATCACCCCAACATCAGTCCCTTACCTCACTAATGCTCTTGTGGCTGAATGGAAGCAAGTCCCTGCAACACCGTTCCAACATCTAGTGGAAAGCCTTCCCAGAAGAGTGGAGGCTGTTATAGCAGCAAAGGGGGGGGACCGACTCCATATTAATGACCATGATTTTGTAATGAGATGTTCGATGAGCAGGTGTCCACATACTTTTGGTCATGTAGTGTATGTATAACTTAATGAACTGGATTGCCTGTCTTTGCAATTAGTTTATTTACATTTGTGCTCGTTAGCATGTTTAGCTAGAAATATGCTATTGATTGTGCACATTTTCTTCGTTTTCTTGTAATAATGAGCTTTTTTGCCGAGGGGTTGGTTTTGCGCTCCCTTGTGTACTAAACCGGTATTACCGTAAATACCGGGATATCACATCTGGACAAGAGGAATACCTATGAAAGAATGCTGTTCATTGACAACAGCTCAGCATTTAACACCATAGTACCCTCCAAACTCGTCATTAAGCTCGAGACCCTGGGTGGTGAGGGTAGGAAACAACATCTCCACCCCGCTGATCCTCAACACAGGGGCCCCACAAGGGTGCGTTCTCAGCCCTCTCCTGTACTCCCTGTTCACCCATGACTGCGTGACCATGCACGCTTCCAACTCTATCATCAAGTTTGCAGACGACACTACAGTGGTAGGCTTGATTACCAACAACGACGAGACGGCCTACAGCGAAGAGGTGAGGGCCCTCGGAGTGTGGTGTCAGGAAAATAACCTCATACTCAATGTCAACAAAACAAAAGTGCAACAGCACCTCTTCAACCTCAGGAGGCTGAAGAAATTTGGATTGTCACCAAAAACACTCACAAACTTTTACAGAGGCACAATCAAGAGCATCCTGTCGGGCTGTATCACCGCCTGGTACGGCAACTGCACCGCCTACAACCGTAAGGCTCTCCAGAGGGTGGTGCGGTCTGCACAGCACATGACCTGGGGCAAACTACCTGCCCTCCATGACACCTACAGCACCCGATGTCACAGGAAGGCCAACAAGATCATCAAGGACATCAACCACCTGAGCCACTGCCTGTTCACCCAGCTAACATCCAGAAGGCGAGGTCAGTACAGGTGCATCAAAGCTGGGACAGAGAGACTGAAAAACAGCTTCTATCTCAAGGCCATCAGACTGTTAAACAGCCATCACTAACACAGAGAGGCTGCTGCCTACATTAAGACCCAATCACTGGCCACTTTAATAAATGGACTTAATAAAGGTATCACTAGTCACCTTAAATAACGCCACTTTAATAATGTTTACATACCCTACATTTCTCATCTCATATGTATATACTGTACTCTATACCATCTACTGCATCTTGCCTATGCCGCACGGCCATCGCTCATCTATATATTTATACGTACATATTCTTATTCCATCCCTTTACATTTGTGTGTATTAGGTAGTTGTTGTGGAATTGTTAGATGACTTGTTAGATATTGCTGCACGGTCGGAACTAGAAGCACAAGCATTTAGCTACACTCGCATTGACATCTGCTAACCGTGTGTATGTGACCAATAACATCTGCTAACCATGTGTATGTGGCCAATAACATCTGCTAACCATGTGACCAATAACATCTGCTAACCATGTAACCAATAACATCTGCTGACCATGTGTGTGTGACCAATAACATCTGCTAACCATGTGTATGTAACCAATAACATCTGCTAACCATGTGTATGTGACCAATAACATCTGCTAACCATGTGTGTGTGACCAATAACATCTGCTAACCATGTGTATGTGACCAATAACATCTGCTAACCATGTGACCAATAACATCTGCTAACCATGTGTATGGACCAATAACATCTGCTAACCATGTGACCAATAACATCTGCTAACCATGTAACCAATAACATCTGCTAACCATGTGTATGGACCAATAACATCTGCTAACCATGTGTATGTGACCAATAACATCTGCTAACCATGTGACCAATACCATCTGTTAACCATGTGTATGTAACCAATAATAAAAATATGATTTTTGATTTGAGAGAAGGACAAGATGACTATATGAAAAGCCCAAGCCTAGTTTCCATTCGGTGGTAGTGGACTATATCCTCCCCCTCCCTATATAAATGATACCTTTTACATGTTGTTATTGATCTGTACTTCTCTCCATTCATAGTTCTGAGTAAGGACCAGTCAACCGGAGATAGGCTGTCTTGTTTCTGTGCAGGGTAGAAGGGAGTAGTTGAGTTTCCAGGGGTCAAGTAGTGTGAAAAAATAGGGAATATTATTCCATCTGGGACTCAGCTTATGTTTGTTTCCAGTGTGTTTATTCAGCTGTGTGTGTGTGTGTGTGCAAGAGAGAGAGAGAGAGAGAGATGATAGAGAGACAGATGTGAGAGAAAGATGAGAGATGATAGAGAGACAGATGTGAGAGAATGAGAGAGACTCAGTAAATGTTCATTCATATCTCCTCACTCAAATGAACTATTAATAATTCCCTTAATTTCTCCCCCTCTTCCCTCCTCTCTTCATCCTCCTCCCCCTCTTCCCTCCTCTCTTCATCCTCCTCCCAAGGGTCCCTCCTCTCTTCATCCTCCTCCCCCGCTTCCCTCCTCTCCTCATCCTCCTCCCCCGCTTCCCCCCTCTCTTCATCCTCCTCCCCCGCTTCCCGCTTCCCTCCTCTCCTCATCCTCTTCCCCCTCTTCCCTCCTCTCTTCATCCTCCTCCCCCTCTTCCCGCTTCCCTCCTCTCCCTCCTCTCTTCATCCTCCTCCCCCTCTTCCCTCCTCTCTTCATCCTCCTCCCCCTCTTCCCGCTTCCCTCCTCTCCCTCCTCTCTTCATCCTCCTCCCCCTCTTCCCCCCTCTCTTCATCCTCCTCCCCCTCTTCCCCCCTCTCTTCATCCTCCTCCCCCGCTTCCCGCTTCCCTCCTCTCCTCATCCTCTTCCCCCTCTTCCCTCCTCTCTTCATCCTCCTCCCCCGCTTCCCGCTTCCCTCCTCTCCCTCCTCTCTTCATCCTCCTCCCCCTCTTCCCTCCTCTCTTCATCCTTCTCCCCCTTTTCCCTCCTCTCCTCATCCTTCTCCCCCTTTTCCCTCCTCTCATCCTTCTCCCCCGCTTCCCGCTTCCCTCCTTTCCTCATCCTCCTCCCCCTCTTCCCTCCTCTCCTCCCCCTCTTCCCTCCTCTCCTCATCCTTCTCCCCCTTTTCCCTCTGCTCCTCATCCTCCTCTCCCCCTCGTCTCTTCTCATCCTCCTCCCCCCTCTTCCTTTCTCCCTCTCTATCTCTCATCATTTCTCCCTCTCTCCATCTCCCTCCTCCTGTTTCTCTCCCTCGATTTTCTCCATGCTTGGACGAGCGGACACGCATATTGACGATTGTAACAGGAAAGTTGCTGTGTAGGCATGCTGTGCAGTTGGGGAGAGGAGGAGGAGAGGAGAGGGGTACTGGGCATGGGGAGTGGGAGAGAGGAGTACTGGTCAGACATTATGTCTATGTACAGTGTTGCAGTAAGAATGCTATGTTGACCTCACAGCTGCAGCCCGCAGGCGTGATGGAAGCTTCTGAACTGGTTTTAGATCAAGAGCTCGATCCTATATCTGATCTGACAGAACAGCATGTGGTAGAGACTCTTAGAGGTGAAAATGAAGATACAGCAGTATTCTGTTGTCTCTGTTTCTTCTTCTCCTTGTTTCCACCATGTTGAAACAGCAGTATTCTGTTGTCTTTACGTGTGATCTGGTGTTGTCTCTTCTTCTCCTGTTTCCACCATGTTGAAACAGCAGTATTCTGTTGTCTTTACGTGTGATCTGGTGTTGTCTCTTCTTCTCCTTGTTTCCACCATGTTTTAGTGTAGATGAAAATAGCTTTATTACCCCGCTTGATAGTGTCGTTTCTGGTACTGAAGGTATGTTTTAGTATATAGCCCTCAAATTAAAATCTGGACCTTTAAAGACAGTTCCACGGATGGTATTTTCTCCACTGATGCCCTCTAATTAGGGACTGATTTAGACCTCGGACACCAGGTGGGTGAAATTAATGATCAGGTAGAACAGAAAACCAACAGTATTCAGGAAGTCGTTGGGTCAGAGTTGAACATCCCTGGTCAGTGGTGGCACCACATGTTCAAAAGTGGTGTGGCAAAATGTGTATGTGTCTTTTCTGGGGCATGGAGTTTTTCCTGATGACCTGGACAGGCAAAACTCTGGGTCCTATTCGTAGGCTATGACAAAATATTAATATTATAGATATCTTCCCTTTTCATCAGTGCTGTGACTACAGGGCTGGGGTGTGAATTGGAAACACTCCTAGTCTAAGGTGCATGAAACCCTTTCAAACTACCACAAACCTTTTGAATCTGATATCAAAAGAGCCGGAGACAACAACTTCAATAGACAACCTCCTCTGTAGTTTAGTGAACTACCACAGCAGGGCTGGACAACATCCTCTGTAGTTTAGTGAACTACTATAGCAGGGCTGGACAACATCCTCTGTAGTTTAGTGAACTACTGCAGCAGGGCTGGACAACATCCTCTGTAGTTTAGTGAACTACCGCAGCAGGGCTGGACAACATCCTCTGTAGTTTAGTGAACTACCACAGCAGGGCTGGACAACATCCTCTGTAGTTTAGTGAACTACCACAGCAGGGCTGGACAACATCCTCTGTAGTTTAGTGAACTACCACAGCAGGGCTGGACAACATCCTCTGTAGTTTAGTGAACTACCACAGCAGGGCTGGACAACATCCTCTGTAGTTTAGTGAACTACCGCAGCAGGGCTGGACAACATCCTCTGTAGTTTAGTGAACTACCACAGCAGGGCTGGACAACATCCTCTGTAGTTTAGTGAACTACTGCAGCAGGGCTGGACAACATCCTCTGTAGTTTAGTGAACTACCACAGCAGGGCTGGACAACATCCTCTGTAGTTTAGTGAACTACTGCAGCAGGGCTGGACAACATCCTCTGTAGTTTAGTGAACTACCACAGCAGGGCTGGACAACATCCTCTGTAGTTTAGTGAACTACCACAGCAGGGCTGGACAACATCCTCTGTAGTTTAGTGAACTACTATAGCAGGGCTGGACAACATCCTCTGTAGTTTAGTGAACTACTGCAGCAGGGCTGGACAACATCCTCTGTAGTTTAGTGAACTACTATAGCAGGGCTGGACAACATCCTCTGTAGTTTAGTGAACTACTGCAGCAGGGCTGGACAACATCCTCTGTAGTTTAGTGAACTACCACAGCAGGGCTGGACAACCTCCTCTGTAGTTTAGTGAACTACCACAGCAGGGCTGGACAACATCCTCTGTAGTTTAGTGAACTACTGCAGCAGGGCTGGACAACATCCTCTGTAGTTTAGTGAACTACCACAGCAGGGCTGGACAACATCCTCTGTAGTTTAGTGAACTACCGCAGCAGGGCTGGACAACATCCTCTGTAGTTTAGTGAACTACCACAGCAGGGCTGGACAACATCCTCTGTAGTTTAGTGAACTACTATAGCAGGGCTGGACAACATCCTCTGTAGTTTAGTGAACTACCACAGCAGGGCTGGACAACATCCTCTGTAGTTTAGTGAACTACCACAGCAGGGCTGGTCTATAGCAGGGCTGGTCAATATCCTCTGTAGTTTAGTGAACTACCACAGCAGGGCTGGACAACATCCTCTGTAGTTTAGTGAACTACTATAGCAGGGCTGGACAACATCCTCTGTAGTTTAGTGAACTACCACAGCAGGGATGGACAACATCCTCTGTAGTTTAGTGAACTACCACAGCAGGGCTGGACAACATCCTCTGTAGTTTAGTGAACTACCACAGCAGGGCTGGACAACATCCTCTGTAGTTTAGTGAACTACCACAGCAGGGCTGGTCAATATCCTCTGTAGTTTAGTGAACTACCACAGCAGGGCTGGACAACATCCTCTGTAGTTTAGTGAACTACTGCAGCAGGGCTGGACAACATCCTCTGTAGTTTAGTGAACTACTATAGCGTAATGCAAAATGTTTACAATGTCTTAAATTTGATTTTCACTTTAATGCAATGTTAGAAGTTTGTATAGAGTGAAATCAAAAAGACAGACAGGTTTCACTGTAGACAAGTCTTTACATGTTATGTCATAAAACCTACTTTGTGTTCATCTGATTACATTGTTATTCTGGAAATATTCATTCCGTCAGCTTTATGTAAGGCAGGGTTACATGTAACACTATAGACTGTAGACTGGGTAACAAGGCAGGGTTACATTTAACACTATAGACAGTAGACTGGGTAACAAGGCAGGGTTACATTTAACACTATAGACAGTAGACTGGGTAACAAGGCAGGGTTACATGTAACACTATAGACTGTAGACTGGGTAACAAGGCAGGGTTACATTTAACACTATAGACAGTAGACTGGGTAACAAGGCAGGGTTACATGTAACACTATAGACAGTAGACTGGGTAACAAGGCAGGGTTACATGTAACACTATAGACAGTAGACTGGGTAACAAGGCAGGGTTACATTTAACACTATAGACAGTAGACTGGGTAACAAGGCAGGGTTACATGTAACACTATAGACAGTAGACTGGGTAACAAGGCAGGGTTACATGTAACACTATAGACAGTAGACTGGGTAACAAGGCAGGGTTACATGTAACACTATAGCTAGCGACCCACCTCGACAACATCCGGTGAAATTGCAGAGCGCCAAATTGAAATGACAAAAATAGTAATAATAAACATTCATGAAAATACAAGTGTTATACATCGGTTAAAATATTAACTTCTTGTTCATCCAGCCGCTTTGTCAGATTTCAAAAAGGCTTTACGGCGAAAGCATACCATGCGATTATCTGAGGACAGCGCCCCGCTTACAAAAGCATACAAACATTTTCCAACCAAGCAGAGGAGTAACGAAAGTCAGAAATAGCGATAAAATAAATCACTTACATTTGAAGATCTTCCTCTGTTGGCAATCCAAAGGGTCCCAGCTACACAATAAATGGAAGTTTTGTTTGATAAAGTCCCTCTTTATATCCCAAAAACTCAGTTTCGTTGGTGTGTTTTGTTCAGTAATCCACTGGCTCAAAGGCGGTCAAAACATGCAGACGAATACATCCTAATAGTACCGGTAAAGTTCGTTGAAACATGTCAAACGATGTTTATAATTAATCCTCAAATTGTCAATTATCTAAATAATCGATAATATTTAAACCGGACAATAGCGTATTCAATAGAAAGGAAAAAGAACGAAGAGCGCGCACACAGTCACGCGCGCAAACCAGTATTGCATGATTCCATAGACCACTTACCGAAAGGTCTTATTCTTCCTCGTTTTTCAGAAAACAAGCCTGAAACAATGTCTAAAGACTGTTGATATCTAGTGGAAGCCATAGGAACTGCAATCTGGGCGCTGAACCCTTATATAGTCAATAGGCTTTCAATGGAAAACCACTCACATCAAAAAAATCCCATTTCCTGGATGGATTTTCCTCGGGTTTTCGCCTGCCATATCAGTTCTGTTATACTCAGACATTATTTTAACAGTTTTAGAAACTTCAGAGTGTTTCTATCCCAATCTACCAATTATATGCATATCCTAGCTTCTGGGCCTGAGTAACATGCAGTTTACTTAGGGCACGTTTGTCATCCAAACTTCAAAATACTACCCCCTAGCCCAGAAAGGTTAACATTGATTTATCCTGCAATATATATATAGTTCAATTGGTAACGTACATTTTTGTCTTCTTCTAATGCCTCTTAATCTAAAAGTAACTGAATGTAATCAGATTATGTTACTGAGTTTGGGGTAATCCAAAAGTTACTTTACCAATTACAATTTTGGACAGGTAACTAGTAACTCTAACTGATTACATTTAGAAAGTAACCTACCCAACTCTGCTTGTGTTGTTCTCCTAGTCTCCATCTGGCCCACCAGAGTTTTGTTGACTGATTGGCTGTAAAATCCATATATTCAATCATTAAATCAACTACTTTCAACATTTTCATTGAAAATAATATCCCCCTTTTCATGAAGTAGATTTTATTAAATGTCACTCATTCCGTATTTCACTCTATTCTAACCAAACCTGCGTTACCAGTACATGTCAGTAGGTGTCACTATGCACTAGCTAATTAAAAAATACTGACACCATAATGGCTGCCTGTCTCTGTATTTGTGAAAGTTATGGTGGTGCTGGAATCGATCAATTTTCTCTTTCTGCATTAGCCATTCACCTGTTATGTTTGAACACATGTGTTCATATTGTCTGTTTAGACTGTGGTGGAATTCTTTTAGGAATAATCACCAACAGTGGAAGTAAAATAAAATGGTCCTTTTGTCAACTTGTCCAATTAGAAACACCTACAAATTTTAATACATTTTTCTATGACGTGAACTAATGAATATATCCGATAAACGCGTTCGGTTTGCTGCTGCTTTGAAAGTGGTGTGGTGACGCCACGCTACTGGGGCAAAATGCCGTCTCGCCATGCGTTTTTCCCGGCACGGCTCTGCCCCTGTTATAGAGCAGTGCTATTGTGAAAGCTTGTTTGAAGGACAAAACCAAGTTGTTGTACGTATCTCCTCAGAAGGACAAACACCCCCAGAACCAATTACGTGATCCTCGTTGAAGACATGCTAAGATGTCAGCCATCGGCCATGTTTCAGCGGGAAGCTGCCTGGTAGCCTACATGTCTTTTGACGCTGGTAGTAATGATAGTCACTATAAGCAGGGCTTGGCCAGCCTAGGCTGATATAGTGTTCTTCTCTGCCAGACTGGGGGGAGGAAGGAAGGGGAGGAGTAGGAGGGAAGGGGAGGAGTAGGAGGGAAGGGGAGGAGGGACGAGAGAGAAGGATGGAAGAGGATGGAAGAGGAGGAGCGAAGCGGGAAGAGGAGGAGCGAAGCGGGAAGAGGAGGAGGAGCGAAGAAGAGGAGGAGGAGGGAGGAGGCGGGAAGCGGAGGAGCGAAGCGGGAAGAGAAGGAGAAGAGGAGGAGGAGGGAGGAGGCGGGAAGAGGAGGAGCGAAGCGGGAAGAGAAGGAGAAGAGGAGGAGGAGGGAGGAGGAGGAGCAAAGAGGGAAGAGGGAGGAGGGATTAGGGGGGAGGAGGGGAGGGAGGGAGGTACAGGTGAGACAGAAAGTGGACAGAAAGAAGAGAAAACAGGAGTTTAACAGTAGCAGGTGGCTCAGTCGACAGGAAACCCCATTTTTATTTTTGTTGTTGGTTCACATTCCAGCTCCCTCACTTCCTCTCTCTCTCCTCCTAATGGAGGTTCATCTATCAAGCACATTGAATGTGTTCCACCCCTCCCACACAACCTGCGCTCATGCTTCCTCTGCGTCTCCTAGAGCTCTGACACCTGCTGATTCCCTCCCTCCCTAACGCTGTCACTCCCTCCTCCCTAACGCTGTCACTCCCTCCTCCCTAACGCTGTCACTCCCTCCTCCCTAACGCTGTCACTCCCTCCTCCCTACCTCTGTCACCTGCTGATTCCCTCCCCCCCTAACGCTGTCACTCCCTCCTCCCTAACGCTGTCACTCCCTCCTCCCTACCTCTGTCACCTGCTGATTCCCTCCCCCCCTTAACGCTGTCACTCCCTCCTCTCTACATCTGTCCCTCCCTCCCTCCCTCCCTCTCATTCCCTTCATCCATCCATCCCTCCCTCCCTGTCAATTCCACTCCCAGCCCCTCTTTCCCTCTCTCCCTTTATCCCTCCCCTCCCTCCCCTAGTCCCACCTCTGAGTTTACCAGAGCACCCCTGGGGACCGGGAGGAACAGGTGTAGAGCCCTGGTCAACAGTAGTGCACTGCATAGGCAATAGGATGCCATTCGGGACACAGTTAAGGTGGCACGGCATTGGGAAATCAGGTCAACATCCAAAACACACCATCAATAACGACAGAAAGAAAAAGGCAAAAATAAAGATGTCACTGAATGAAACTAAATGAAAGGTCGAGGCTGTCAGGTGGGTTGGCTGCTGACTGGGGGTGTGAGGCATACAGATGGCCTGGAGAGAGAGGGAGGGAGAGAGAGAGAGAATGGGGGAGAGGAGGGGTGTGAGGCATACAGATGGCCTGGAGAGAGAGGGAGGGAGGGAGAGAGAGAATGGGGGTGTGAGGCATACAGATGGCCTGGAGAGGGAGGAGAATGGGGGTGTGAGGCATACAGATGGCCTGGAGAGAGAGGGAGGGAGAGAGAGAGAGAATGGGGAGAGGAGGGGAGAGGAGGGGAGAGAGAATGGGGGAGAGGAGGGGAGAGAGAGAATGGGGGAGAGGAGGGGAGAGGAGGGGAGAGAGAGAAAGAGAGAGTGGGGGAGAGGAGGGGAGGGAGAGAAAGAGAGAGTGGGGGAGAGGAGGGGAGGGAGAGAAAGAGAGAATGGGGGAGAGGAGGGGAGAGGAGGGGAGAGAGAGTGGGGGAGAGGAGGGGAGGGAGAGAATGGGGGAGAGATGGGGAGAGGTGGGGAGAGAGAGAAAGAGTGGGGGAGAGGAGGGGAGGGAGAGAGTGGGGGAGAGGAGGGGAGAGGAGGGGAGAGAGAGAATGGGGGTGTGAGGCATACAGATGGCCTGGAGACAGAGGGAGGGAGAGAGAGAGAGAGTGGGGGTGTGAGGCATACAGATGGCCTGGAGAGAGAGGGAGGGAGAGAGAGAGAGAATGGGGGTGTGAGGCATACAGATGGCCTGGAGAGAGAGGGAGGGAGAGAGAGAGAGAGAGAATGGGGGAGAGGAGGGGAGAGGAGGGGAGAGAGAGAATGGGGGTGTGAGGCATACAGATGGCCTGGAGAGAGAGGGAGGGAGAGAGAGAGAGAGTGGGGGTGTGAGGCATACAGATGGCCTGGAGAGAGAGGGAGGGAGAGAGAGAGAGAATGGGGGTGTGAGGCATACAGATGGCCTGGAGAGAGAGGGAGGGAGAGAGAGAGAGAATGGGGGAGAGGAGGGGAGGGAGGGGAGGGAGAGAGAGAGAGAATGGGGAGAGGAGGGGAGGGAGAGAATGGGGGAGAGGAGGGGAGAGAGAGAGAATGGGGGAGAGGAGGGGAGAGGAGGGGAGAGAGAATGGGGAGAGGAGGGGAGGGAGAGAATGGGGGAGAGGAGGGGAGAGGAGAGAATGGGGGAGAGGAGGGGAGAGGAGGGGAGAGAGAATGGGGAGAGGAGGGGAGAGAGAGAAAGAGAGAGTGGGGGAGAGGAGGGGAGAGAGAGAAAGAGAGAATGGGGGAGAGGAGGGGAGAGAGAGAAAGAGAGAGTGGGGGAGAGGAGGGGAGAGAGAGAAAGAGAGAATGGGGGAGAGGAGGGGAGAGAGAGAATGGGGGAGAGGAGGGGAGAGAGAGAAAGAGAGAGTGGGGGAGAGGAGGGGAGAGAGAAAGAGAAACTAGACAGGGGGTGAAGAGCAAATAAAGATGCTGTGTCTCTGGGTTGATGGGAGAGGAGAGGGTCTCTTCCCTTCCCAGGATTCCCTCTGCTGCACCTGATTAAGGCAGTAGCCCACTCTCCTCTCTGGCACTGACACACTGTGTTCCCCACACAACACTGGAGGAACAACGGAGAGGAGGAGGAGAGGAGGTAGGGAACAGGGAAGGAAAGGAGGGGATCACTGGATGAAAGAAAGGGAACAGAGGAGAGGACCCAGGGCTGAGGGAGAAAGATTACATGGTCACTCACAGAGGTAAAGCACTGCATTACATGGTCACACATGGAGGTAAAGCACTGCATTACATGGTCACTCACAGAGGTAAAGCACTGCATTACATGGTCACTCACAGAGGTAAAGCACTGCATTACATGGTCACTCACAGAGGTAAAGCACTGCATTACATGGTCACTCACAGAGGTAAAGCACTGCATTACATGGTCACTCACAGAGGTAAAGCACTGCATTACATGGTCACTCACAGAGGTAAAGCACTGCATTACATGGTCACTCACAGAGGTAAAGCACTGCATTACATGGTCACTCACAGAGGTAAAGCACTGCATTACATGGTCACTCACAGAGGTAAAGCACTGCATTACATGGTCACTCACAGAGGTAAAGCACTGCATTACATGGTCACTCACAGAGGTAAAGAATAGGAAAACTGGATTACATGGTAATAAAGAATAAAAAATTCCTCAAATTAACTTTTAAGAAGGCACACCTATTAGTTGAAATGCATTCCAGGTGACTACCTTATGAAGCTGGTTGAGAGAATGCCAGCAATATTTGTAACCACTCCCATATCTACTGGGTGAAATACCACAGTGTGCCATCACAGCAGTAAGATATGTGACCTGTTGCCACAAGAAAAGGGCAACCAGTGAAGAACAAACACCATTGTAAATACAACCCATATTTATGTTTATTTATTTTCCCTTTTGTTCTTTAACTATTTGCACATCGTTACAACACTGTATGTAGACATAATATGACATTTGAAATGTCTTTATTCTTTTGGAAGTTTTGTGAGTGTAATGTTTACTGTTCATTTTATTACATTTTTTTCACTTTTGTTTATTATCTATTTCACTTGCTTTTGCAATGTAAACCCATGCCAATAAAGCCCCTTAAATTGAAAATGGATTTGAGAGAGAGAGAGAGAGAGAGAGAGAGAGAGATGGTGTGGGCATCTAAATTGAGACGCTGGAGACTCTGGAAACTGGAGACTCTGGAGACTGGAGAATCTGGAGACTGGAGAATCTGGAGACTGGAGAATCTGGAGACTGAACTCTGGAGACTGAACTCTGGAGACTGAACTCTGGAGACTCTGGAGACTGGAGACTTGGGACTCTGGAGACTTGGGACTCTGGAGACTGGAAGCTGGAGACTTTAGAGACTGGAGAATCTGAAGCCTCTGGAGACTGGAAACTGAACTCTGGAGACTAGAGACTCTGGAGACTAGAGACTGGACTCTGGAGACTAGAGACTAGAGACTCTGGAGACTGGAGACTAGAGACTCTGGAGACTGGACTCTGGAGACTAGAGACTAGAGACTCTGGAGACTGGAGACTAGAGACTCTGGAGACTGGACTCTGGAGACTAGAGACTGGACTCTGGAGACTGGACTCTGGAGACTAGAGACTGGACTCTGGAGACTGGACTCTGGAGACTAGAGACTGGACTCTGGAGACTGGAGACTAGAGACTCTGGAGACTGGAGACTAGAGACTCTGGAGACTGGACTCTGGAGACTAGAGACTGGACTCTGGAGACTGGACTCTGGAGACTAGAGACTGGACTCTGGAGACTGGAGACTAGAGACTCTGGAGACTGGACTCTGGAGACTGGAGACTGGAGACTCTGGAGACTGGACTCTGGAGACTGGAGACTCTAGAGACTGGAGACTCTAGAGACTGGAGACTGGACTCTAGAGACTGGAGACTCTGGAGACTCTAGAGACTGGAGACTGTGGAGACTCTAGAGACTGGAGACTAAAGACTGGAGACGCTGGAGACACTGGAGACTGGAGAGTCTGGAGAGTCTCAACAGAATGTCATCATGGTGATTACATGGTCTGAGAGGAATCGATCACCTCTTAGACTCCCTCGACCGCACTGTGCCATCGAGACAGCCAGGGTCTAGAGTCTCCCTCCTCTCCTCTCCTCTCCTCTCCTCTCCTCTCCTCTCCTCTCCTCTCCTCTCCTCTCCTCTCCTCTCCCGTCTCAACTCCTCTCCTCTCCCGTCTCAACTCCTCTCCTCTCCCATCTCAACTCCTCTCCTCTTTACATCTCTCCTCTTTTCCTCCCCTCCCCTCTCCTCTCCTCTCCTCACCCCTTCTCTCCTCTCAATTCCTCTCCTCTCCCGTCTCAACTCCTCTCCTCCTCTCCTCTGTAAGTCTCATCTGTGCGTTGGCATGTTCCTTCTACCGGGTTGATTTTAGAACACACTAGACCAGACAGCCATTTAGTGCACTGTGGCACTGTCTCTTTAGAGTGTAAACAACTGCAAAGGAAGCAAAGCTGCAGTGGTCACAGGAACATATAGGTTCAGAGAAGTCCATTATCAACTGTGAAGCCAGACACTGTAATGTACTGTACTTTCAGAGGGTCACTTGGTCATACCTATCTAGTCTGTCTCTATTCCACTCTACCCTTTGCTTTCTGTCCCTATATCGAGTACTGTACCTTTGACTCGTTGAACCTCTAATGGCGGTTTGTCACAGGAGTATGTTCTGTATGGTAGTCATAGGATTAGTTGTCATCCAATCTAATCTACCTACCTCATCCCCATATTGTTTTTATTTACTTGTCTGCTCTTTTGCATCCCAGTATTTCTATTTGCACATCATCATCTGCTCATCTATCACCCCAGTGTTAATTTGCTAAGCTGTAATTACTTCTCTACTATGGCCTATTTATTGCCTTACCTCCTCATGCCATTTGCACACACTGTATATAGACTTTCTTTTTTTTCTATTGTGTTGTTGACTGTACGCTTGTTTATCCCATGTGTAACTCTGTGTTGTTGTTTGTGTCGCACTGCTTTGCTTTACATTGGCCAGGTCGCAGTTGTAAATGAGAACTTGTTCTCAACTAGCCTACCTGGTTAAATAAAGGTGAAATATATATATATATATATATATATTTAAAGATGACTGGACAGACTGACGTGTTGTTCTGATAGAGCTTGTCCTGTTCTCTGGTCTCTGACTTCAACACCACTGTCACATGACAGGGACACATGACAGGACAGAGAGATCTCTCTCAGAGAAACATAATTAAAAAAATAAAAATATATTTCACCTGTATGTAAACTTCCGACTTCAACTGTAGGTATTTGTAGTTGTCCACATATTCTAAGTCAGAACCGTCCAGAGTAGTGATGCTGGACGGGCGGGTGCGGGCAGCGATCGGTTGAAAAGCATGCATTTAGTTTTACTTGCATTTAAGAGCAGTTGGAGACCACAGAAGGGGGAGTTGTAATGGCATTGAAGCTCGTCTGGAGGTTTGTTAATTAACCCTTCACGCGCCAATCCCTTTAGTGGGATCGTTTTGACAACATCCATTGAAATTGCAGAGCGCCAAATTCAAACTACAGAAATATCAATATTCAAGATTCACGAAAATATAAGTGTAATACATCAAAATAAAGCTTAACTTCTTGTTAATCCAGCCGCAGTGTCAGATTTCAAAAAGGCTTTAAGGCAAAAGCAGACCATGCGATTATCTGATGACAGCGCCCCGCATACAAACACATGAAAATCATTTTCAACCAGGCAGGGGGCGACACAAAAGTCAGAAATAACGATATAATAAATGCCTTAGTTTTGAAGATTTTCTTCTTTTTGTAATCCCAAATGTCCCAGAGACACAATGAATGGTCGTTTTGTTCGATAAATTCCTTCTTTATATCCCAAAATGTCAATTTATTTGGCGCATTTGATTCAGAAATACACCGGTTCCAACTCGCCCAACATGACTACAAAGTAACTAATAAGTTACCAGTAAACTTGGTCCAAACATTTCAAACAAAGTTCCTAATTCAACCTCAGGTATCCTAAAACGTAAATAATTAATAAAATTTAAGACGGGATAAACTGTTTCCAATACCGGATAAAAACAATGTGAAGTACCATCCAGTTCACGCACACCAAACAGTAGAGTCCACCTGGAGTGAAAGAACAGCCACACTTCTTCATTTATCCAAAGAAAAACATAGAACAATTTCTAAAGACTGTTGACATCTAGTGGAAGCCATAGGAACTGCAACCAGGTTCCTATTAAATAGGGCTTCCCATAGAAAACCATTGGGAAATATTATGACCTCAATTGTTTTTGGATGGTTTGTCCTCGGGGTTTCGCTTGCCAAATCAGTTCTATTATACTCACAGACATTATTTTAGAATCTTTAGATTTCTATCCAAATCTACCAATTATATGCATGTCCTAGCTTCTGGGCTTGAGTAACAGGCAGTTTACTTTTGGCACACTTTTCATCCAGCAAATACTGCCCCCTATCCCTAAGAAGTTTTAATACAGTGTCCAAAGAAGTGCCAGAAGTATAAAGAATGGTGTCGTCTGCGTAGAGGTGGATCAGAGAATCACCAGCAGCAAGAGCGACATCATTGATGTTTACAGAGAAAAGAGTTGGCCTGAGAATTGAACCCTGTGGCACCCCCATAGAGACTGCCAGAGGTCCAGACAACAGGCCCTCCGATTTGACACACTGAACTCTGTCTGAGAAGTAGTTGGTGAACCAGGCGAGGCAATCATTTGAGAAACCAAGGCTGTTGAGTCTGCCGATAAGAATGTGGTGATTGACATAGTCAAAAGCCTTGGCAAGATCGATGAATACAGCTGCAGAGTATTGTCTCTCATCGATGGCGGTTATGATATCGTTTAGGACCTTGAGCGTGGCTGAGGTGCACCCATGACCAGCTCGGAAATGAGATTGCATAGCGGAGAAGGTACGGTGGGATTCGAAATGGTTGGTGATCTGTTTGTTAACTTGGCTTTCGAAGACCTTAGAAAGGCAGGGTAGGATAAATATAGGTCTGTAACAGTTTGGGTCTAGAGTGTCTCCTTCTTTGAAGAGGGGGATGACCGCGGCAGCTTTCCAATCTTTGGGGATTTCAGACGATACGAAAGAGAGATTGAGCAGGCTAGTAATAAAGGTTGCAACAATTGCGGCGGATAATTTTAGAAAGAAAGAGAAGGTCCAGATTGTCCAGCCCGGCTGATTTGTAGGGGTCCAGATTTTGCAGCTCTTTCAGAACATAGGCTATCATAGTGCTCTTATTCTCTATGGACTTTACAGTGTCCCAGAACTTTTTGGAGTTTGTGCTACAGGATGCAAATTTCTGTTTGAAAAAGCTATCCTTTGCTTTCCTAACTGCCTGTATATATTGGTTCCTAACTTCCCTGAAAAGTTGCATATCGTGGGGGCTATTCGATGCTAATTCCGTACGCCACAGGATGTTTTTGTGCTGGTCAAGGGCAGTCAGGTCTGGAGTGAACCAAGGGCTATATCTGTTCCTGGTTCTACATTTTTTTAAATGGAGTGTGCTTATTTAAGATGGTGAGGAAAGCACTTTTAAAGAATAACCAGGCATCCTCTACTGACCCTGGCCAGGTCGATAGAAAGGCCTGCTCGCTGAAGTGATTTAGGGAGCGTTTGACAGTGATGAGGAGTGGTCGTTTGACCCCAGACCCATTACGGACGCAAGCAATGAGGCAGTGATCGCTGAGATCCTGGTTGAAGACAGCAGAGGTGTATTTGGAGGGCAGGTTGGTAAGGATGATATTAATGAGGGTGCCCGTGTTTACGGATTTGGGGTTGTACCTGGTAGGTTCATTAATCATTTGTGTGAGATTGAGGGCATCAAGCTTAGATTGTAGGACGGCCGTCCCAGGTTAGGTCACCTAACAGTACGAGCTCTGAAGATAGATGGAGGGCAATCAATTCACATATGGTGTCCAGGGCACAGCTGGGGGCAGAGGGTGGTCTATAGCAAGCGGCAACGGTGAGAGACTTATTTCTGGAAAGGTGGATTTTTAAAAGTAGAAGCTCAGATTGTTTGGTTCACAGACCTGGATAGTAAGACAGAAGTCTGCAGAATCTCATCAGAGAACAGGCAAACTCTAGCAGAGCAACACGTCCATAACATGTCAGTCTGTCCAGTAATCAGGACATGCTTTAACAGGAGGATGATTCCTTTCACACAGGGAATCATCCTTCTTCATCTCCCTCACTTCTCTCCATCCCCTTTATGAAGCAACTGATTAGCAGGGTGATGGGGCTGTGTGTGTGTGTGTGTGTGTGTGTGTGTGTGTGTGTGTGTGTGTGGGTGGAATGATTTGCTGCGATGATCATGGGAGTAGATTATAGAAGGTATGTGAGTTTGTGAGGGGAGAGTAAGGATTGCTGGGCGTTTGGAGCTGTGTCTGTAAGGGGAGTGTAGTGTGCAGTGTAGTGTGCAGTGTAGTGTGCAGACCTCTAGCTGTATGTGTAGTCATTATGGATCCCCATTAGTTCCTGTCAAGGCAGCAGCTACTCTTCCTGGGGTTTATTATGGATCCCCATTAGTTCCTGCCAAAGCAGCAACTACTCTTCCTGGGGTTTATTATGGATCCCCATTAGTTCCTGCCAAAGCAGCAACTACTCTTCCTGGGGTTTATTATGGATCCCCATTAGTTCCTGCCAAGGCAGCAGCTACTCTTCCTGGGGTGTATTAGGGATCCCCATTAGTTTCTGCTAAGACAGCAGCTACTCTTCCTGGGGATTATTATGGATCCCCATTAGTTCCTGCCAAGGCAGCAGCTACTCTTCCTGGGGTTTATTATGGATCCCCATTAGTTCCTGCCAAGGCAGCAGCTACTCTTCCTGGGGTTTATTATGGATCCCCATTAGTTCCTGCCAAGGCAGCAGCTACTCTTCCTGGGGTTTATTATGGATCCCCATTAGTTCCTGCCAAGGCAGCAGCTACTCTTCCTGGGGTTTATTATGGATCCCCATTAGTTCCTGCCAAGGCAGCAGCTACTCTTCCTGGGGTTTATTATGGATCCCAATTAGTTCCTGCCAAGTCAGCAGCTACTCTTCCTGGGGTTTATTATGGATCTCCATTAGTTCCTGCCAAGGCAGCAGCTACTCTTCCTGGGGTTTATTATGGATCCCCATTAGTTCCTGCCAAGGCAGCAGCTACTCTTCCTGTGGTTTATTATGGATCCCCATTAGTTCCTGCCAAGGCAGCAGCTACTCTACCTGGGGTTTATTATGGATCCCCATTAGTTCCTGCCAAGGCAGCAGCTACTCTTCCTGGGGTTTATTATGGATCCCCATTAGTTCCTGCCAAGTCAGCAGCTACTCTTCCTGGGGTTTATTATGGATCCCCATTAGTTCCTGCCAAGGCAGCAGCTACTCTTCCTGGGGTTTATTATGGATCCCCATTAGTTCCTGCCAAGGCAGCAGCTACTCTTCCTGGGGTTTATTATGGATCCCCATTAGTTCCTGCCAAGGCAGCAGCTACTCTTCCTGGGGTTTATTATGGATCCCAATTTGTTCCTGCCAAGTCAGCAGCTACTCTTCCTGGGGTTTATTATGGATCTCCATTAGTTCCTGCCAAGGCAGCAGCTACTCTTCCTGGGGTTTATTATGGATCCCCATTAGTTCCTGCCAAGGAAGCAGCTACTCTTCCTGGGGTTTATTATGGATCCCCATTAGTTCCTGCCAAGGCAGCAGCTACTCTACCTGGGGTTTATTATGGATCCCCATTAGTTCCTGCCAAGGCAGCAGCTACTCTTCCTGGGGTTTATTATGGATCCCCATTAGTTCCTGCCAAGTCAGCAGCTACTCTTCCTGGGGTTTATTATGGATCCCCATTAGTTCCTGCCAAGGCAGCAGCTACTCTTCCTGGGGTTTATTATGGATCCCCATTAGTTCCTGCCAAGTCAGCAGCTACTCTTCCTGGGGTTTATTATGGATCCCCATTAGTTCCTGCCAAGGCAGCAGCTACTCTTCCTGGGGTTTATTATGGATCCCCATTAGTTCCTGTCAAGGCAGCAGCTACTCTTCCTGGGGTTTATTATGGATCCCCATTAGTTCCTGCCAAGGCAGCAGCTACTCTTCCTGGGGTTTATTATGGATCCCCATTAGTTCCTGCCAAGGCAGCAGCTACTCTTCCTGGGGTCCAAACAGATTAAGACACTACTTACATTACATATAAAACAAAAAGATAAAACAGTACATCATATAACATTATTACACCACTACATACCTACAATACAACATGTATAATACCACCATACAACAATATTACAATGTACGTGTGTGTAGTGTGTGTGCTAGCGTGTGTGTGTGTGTGTGTGTGTGTGTGTGTGTGTGTGTGTGTGTGTATGCATGCTTGTGTCAACTTGCTCAATTTCCACGTCATTTATTACAAGATTTAATTGAGGTTT
>NC_042989.1:40412530-40465030 GCF_901001165.1 Salmo trutta
CTGGACAATAGACTTGCCTAGATGGAGGGTAGGGGGAGAATTCTATCATCAAATGTATTTCTGAGTTAGGTTCTAAGTTAAGTATTATTATTATTATTATTATTATGTATCACATCCGACCGTGATTGGGAGTCACATAGGGTGGCGCTCAATTGGCCCAGCATTTCTCTCCATCTAAAAACATAAATAAATGTTTTGACCTTTATTCAGATTACAATCACTCACATAATTTTTTTTGAAAACGAAATAACCTCCAAAAATATTGTTATATATTATCAAGTTGATATGATGGCACAGTCATATAGCCTCTGGCACCTACATAAAGCTGAGTGACTCAGTCATATAGCAGCATCTACATAAAGCTGAGTGACTCAGTCATATAGCAGCACCTACATAAAGCTGAGTGACTCAGTCATATAGCCTCTGGCACCTACATAAAGCTGAGTGACTGTGTCATATAGCCTCAGCACCTACATAAAGCTGAGTGACTCAGTCATATAGCCTCAGCACCTACATAAAACTGAGTGACTGTCATATAGCCTCAGCATCTACATAAAGCTGAGTGACTCAGTCATATAGCCTCGGCACCTACATAAAACTGAGTGACTCAGTCATATAGCAGCACCTACATAAAGCTGAGTGACTCAGTCATATAGCCTCAGCACCTACATAAAGCTGAGTGACTCAGTCATATAGCAGTACCTACATAAAGCTGAGTGACTCAGTCATGTAGCAGCACCTACATAAAGCTGAGTGACTCAGTCATATAGCCTCGGCACCTACATAAAGCTGAGTGACTCAGTCAAATAGCAGCACCTACATAAAGCTGAGTGACTCAGTCATATAGCCTCAGCACCTACATAAAGCTGAGTGACTCAGTCATATAGCCTCAGCACCTACATAAAGCTGAGTGACTCAGTCATATAGCCTCAGGCACCTACATAAAGCTGAGTGACTCAGTCATATAGCCTCAGCACCTACATAAAGCTGAGTGACTCAGTCATATAGCCTCAGGCACCTACATAAAGCTGAGTGACTCAGTCATATAGCCTCAGCACCTACATAAAGCTGAGTGACTCAGTCATATAGCCTCAGCACCTACATAAAGCTGAGTGACTCAGTCATATAGCAGCACCTACATAAAGCTGAGTTACTCAGTCATATAGCCTCAGCACCTACATAAAGCTGAGTGACTCAGTCATATAGCCTCGGCACCTACATAAAACTGAGTGACTCAGTCATATAGCAGCACCTACATAAAGCTGAGTGACTCAGTCATATAGCCTCAGCACCTACATAAAGCTGAGTGACTCAGTCATATAGCAGTACCTACATAAAGCTGAGTGACTCAGTCATGTAGCAGCACCTACATAAAGCTGAGTGACTCAGTCATATAGCCTCGGCACCTACATAAAGCTGAGTGACTCAGTCAAATAGCAGCACCTACATAAAGCTGAGTGACTCAGTCATATAGCCTCAGCACCTACATAAAGCTGAGTGACTCAGTCATATAGCCTCAGCACCTACATAAAGCTGAGTGACTCAGTCATATAGCCTCAGGCACCTACATAAAGCTGAGTGACTCAGTCATATAGCCTCAGCACCTACATAAAGCTGAGTGACTCAGTCATATAGCCTCAGGCACCTACATAAAGCTGAGTGACTCAGTCATATAGCCTCAGCACCTACATAAAGCTGAGTGACTCAGTCATATAGCCTCAGCACCTACATAAAGCTGAGTGACTCAGTCATATAGCAGCACCTACATAAAGCTGAGTTACTCAGTCATATAGCCTCAGCACCTACATAAAGCTGAGTGACTCAGTCATATAGCCTCAGGCACCTACATAAAGCTGAGTGACTCAGTCATATAGCCTCAGCACCTACATAAAGCTGAGTGACTCAGTCATATAGCCTCAGCACCTACATAAAGCTGAGTGACTCAGTCATATAGCCTCAGCACCTACATAAAGCTGAGTGACTCAGTCATATAGCAGCACCTACATAAAGCTGAGTGACTCAGTCATATAGCCTCAGCACCTACATAAAGCTGAGTGACTCAGGCATATAGCCTCAGCATCTACATAAAGCTGAGTGACTCAGTCATATAGCCTCAGCACCTACGTAAAGCTGAGTGACTCAGTCATATAGCCTCAGCATCTACATAAAGCTGAGTGACTCAGTCATATAGCCTCAGCACCTACATAAAGCTGAGTGACTCAGGCATATAGCCTCAGCATCTACATAAAGCTGAGTGACTCAGTCATATAGCCTCAGCATCTACATAAAGCTGAGTGACTCAGTCATATAGCCTCGGCACCTACATAAAGCTGAGTGACTCAGTCATATAGCAGCACCTACATAAAGCTGAGTGACTCAGTCATATAGCAGCACCTACATAAAGCTGAGTGACTCAGTCATATAGCCTCAGCACCTACATAAAGCTGAGTGACTCAGTCATATAGCCTCAGCATCTACATAAAGTTGAGTGACTCAGTCATATAGCCTCAGCACCTACATAAAGCTGAGTGACTCAGTCATATAGTCTCAGGCACCTATATAAAGCTGAGTGACTCAGTCATATAGCAGCACCTACATAAAGCTGAGTGACTCAGTCATATAGCCTCGGCACCTACATAAAGCTGAGTGACTCAGTCATATAGCCTCAGCACCTACATAAAGCTGAGTGACTCAGTCATATAGCCTCAGCACCTACATAAAGCTGAGTGACTCAGTCATATAGCCTCAGCACCTATATAAAGCTGAGTGACTCAGTCATATAGCCTCGGCACCTACATAAAGCTGAGTGACTCAGTTAATCCATCCATTCATTCACTGTAACAGCTATGTTTTTTTTAAAGCTGCAATCATCAGTAGAATCAATAACAAATGGATTTCCTCTTCCTCTTGTTTCTGTAAAAAAAAAAAAAAAAAACCTGAGCGACGTAGCAGGAGAAATAAAACCACTCTATCAAGGACTGGTCATCCATGATATCACAATTATCGTTTTAACCATGTTTTGAGGGCTATCCAGTGTTTGTTTACCAAAACATTTTTTTTTAAAGTGTTTAGAAACATTGGAGTAATCACGTTTATATTCTGGGTTGTGATGGGGTTCGACAGTGGAACTAAGCTCGTGAGGCCTTTATAAGTTATATTCTTCAAGAATCAACGAGTACACGTCATTCATTTATCAGTTAAAGAAAAAATGTATGTAGTAACTGCTGATTGCCCCTTTAAGTCTTGTTGTTTTGAATAGAATACACTGAGAAGAACAGAGATTACCAATGGCACTTTTAAAGGAAGTTAATTCCTCATAAACTCTGGCCTGCCATCAAGGCCTCTACTGTGCGTTCCAGAGCCCCAGAGTGTAACTAGCCTACTGGAGTGTAAGGGAAGGAGACGTGGCCAGTTTAAAAGGTCTCCCTTCTACCCCGTACACTCTGTACAGTACACTACCTCCCCAGTGATAACAGTCTTTAAATCCACTGTAATGGCTGTTAGTACGTCCCAAATGGCACCCTATTCCCTTTATAATGCACTGCTTTTGAACCCACTCTAAAGGAAGTAGGGTGCCCTGGACTGGAAAACACTATACACATTCAGGGAAAGAGGATTATTTAAAGGTAAACTTCAGTTTAAAGATCCGTTCAACTGTGGGCCAGTCAGGGGAATCCACTATGTTGTAACTCTACTGTGGGCCAGTCAGGGGAATCCACTATGTTGTAACTCTACTGTGGGCCAGTCAGGGGAATCCACTATGTTGTAACTCTACTGTGGGCCAGTCAGGAGGAACCACTATGTTGTAACTCTACTGTGGGCCAGTCAGGAGGAATCCACTATGTTGTAACTCTACTGTGGGCCAGTCAGGGGGATCCACTATGTTGTAACTCTACTGTGGGCCAGTCAGGGGAATCCACTATGTTGTAACTCTACTGTGGGCCAGTCAGGGGAATCCACTATGTTGTAACTCTACTGTGGGCCAGTCAGGGGAATCCACTATGTTGTAACACTACTGTGGGCCAGTCAGGGGAATCCACTATGTTGTAACTCTACTGTGGGCCAGTCAGGGGAATCCACTATGTTGTAACTCTACTGTGGGCCAGTCAGGGGAATCCACTATGTTGTAACACTACTGTGGGCCAGTCAGGGGAATCCACTATGTTGTAACTCTACTGTGGGCCAGTCAGGGGAATCCACTATGTTGTAACTCTACTGTGGGCCAGTCAGGGGAATCCACTATGTTGTAACTCTACTGTGGGCCAGTCAGGAGGAATCCACTATGTTGTAACTCTACTGTGGGCCAGTCAGGGGGATCCACTATGTTGTAACTCTACTGTGGGCCAGTCAGGGGAATCCACTATGTTGTAACTCTACTGTGGGCCAGTCAGGGGAATCCACTATGTTGTAACACTACTGTGGGCCAGTCAGGGGAATCCACTATGTTGTAACTCTACTGTGGGCCAGTCAGGGGAATCCACTATGTTGTAACTCTACTGTGGGCCAGTCAGGGGAATCCACTATGTTGTAACTCTACTGTGGGCCAGTCAGGAGGAATCCACTATGTTGTAACTCTACTGTGGGCCAGTCAGGGGAATCCACTATGTTGTAACTCTACTGTGGGCCAGTCAGGGGAATCCACTATGTTGTAACTCTACTGTGGGCCAGTCAGGAGGAATCCACTATGTTGTAACTCTACTGTGGGCCAGTCAGGGGAATCCACTATGTTGTAACTCTACTGTGGGCCAGTCAGGGGAATCCACTATGTTGTAACTCTACTGTGGGCCAGTCAGGAGGAATCCACTATGTTGTAACTCTACTGTGGGCCAGTCAGGGGAATCCACTATGTTGTAACTCTACTGTGGGCCAGTCAGGGGAATCCACTATGTTGTAACTCTACTGTGGGCCAGTCAGGAGGAATCCACTATGTTGTAACTCTACTGTGGGCCAGTCAGGGGAATCCACTATGTTGTAACTCTACTGTGGGCCAGTCAGGAGGAACCACTATGTTGTAACTCTACTGTGGGCCAGTCAGGGGAATCCACTATGTTGTAACTCTACTGTGGGCCAGTCAGGGGAATCCACTATGTTGTAACTCTACTGTGGGCCAGTCAGGAGGAATCCACTATGTTGTAACTCTACTGTGGGCCAGTCAGGAGGAACCACTATGTTGTAACTCTACTGTGGGCCAGTCAGGGGAATCCACTATGTTGTAACTCTACTGTGGGCCAGTCAGGGGGAACCACTATGTTGTAACTCTACTGTGGGCCAGTCAGGAAGAGAGAAAACAGTGGGTGTAGATAGACTCTGACTACGTCCCAATTGGCACCCTATTCCCTGTTCCCTACATAGTGCACTTCTTTTGACAAGAGCCCTGTAGGCCTTGGTGATAAGTGGTGTACTACATAGGGCATACTGTAGGGTGCCATTTGGGACGTCTCTTGCGTATTAGTGAGGTGTCAAAGCGTGGCCCCTCAGCAGTCCTGCAGCAAGGATCCCCCCTGCAGTCAGCTATGGTTCAGCTATTGTAGCATACACATCAACAGCTGCTGTTGACCTATACTGTGTTCTGCATCCCAAATTGCACCCTATTCCCTATGTAGTGCACTACTTTTGACCAGGGCCCATAGATCTCTTGTCAAGAGTAGTGCACTATATAGGGACTAGGGTGCCATTTGGGACAGAGTTGGTACCTCTTACTCCCAAAGCTTTTGCACTGTCAGGTGCCTGCTCGGTCATGGTATATAGTCTGTACAGTGAAATAATTAACATAGATGAAACAAATTCAATAAAATGTATGGGAGAGGAGAGGAGAGGAGAGAGGAATGGGGGACAGAGTAGTCTGGTGGTTTAGGAGGAGATGCAGCGGTCCAAACAGTGCTACCAAAACACATTCAGCCGCAGAGCAGAGGAACAGAGGATCAGAGCAGAACAGAGGAACAGAGCAGAACAGAGGATCAGAGCAGAACAGAGGAACAGAGTAGAACAGAACAGAGGATCAGAGCAGAACAGAGGAACAGAACAGAGGAACAGAGCAGAACAGAACAGAGGATCAGAGGAACAGAGGAACAGAACAGAGGATCAGAGCAGAACAGAGGAACAGAACAGAGGAACAGAGCAGAACAGAACAGAGGATCAGAGGAACAGAGGAACAGAACAGAGGATCAGAGCAGAACAGAGGAACAGAATAGAGGAACAGAGCAGAACAGAGGAACAGAACACAGGAACAGAGGATCAGAGGATCAGAGCAGAACAGAGGAACAGAGCAGAACAGAGGAACAGAGGAACAGAGGATCAGAGCAGAACAGAGGATCAGAGGAACAGAGGAACAGAACAGAGGATCAGAGCAGAACAAGAGGAACAGAACAGAGGAACAGAGGATCAGAGGATCAGAGCAGAACAGAGGAACAGAGCAGAACAGAGGATCAGAGCAGAACAGAGGATCAGAGGAACAGAGGAACAGAACAGAGGATCAGAGCAGAACAAGAGGAACAGAACAGAGGAACAGAACAGAGGAACAGAGCAGAACTGATACTGGCAGGTTCTGTAGTATTACCCCAACCATCTGGCCTGTCTCTCTGTCACTACTACAGTCTGTTGATACTGGCAGGTTCTGTAGTATTACCCCAACCATCTGGCCTGTCTCTCTGTCACTACTACAGTCTGTTGATACTGGCAGGTTCTGTAGTATTACCCCAACCATCTGGCCTGTCTCTCTGTCACTACTACAGTCTGTTGATACTGGCAGGTTCTGTAGTATTACCCCAACCATCTGGCCTGTCTCTCTGTCACTACTACAGTCTGTTGATACTGGCAGGTTCTGTAGTATTACCCCAACCATCTGGCCTGTCTCTCTGTCACTACTACAGTCTGTTGATACTGGCAGGTTCTGTAGTATTACCCCAACCATCTGGCCTGTCTCTCTGTCACTACTACAGTCTGTTGATACTGGCAGGTTCTGTAGTATTACCCCAACCATCTGGCCTGTCTCTCTGTCACTAATACAGTCTGTTGATACTGGCAGGTTCTGTAGTATTACCCCAACCATCTGGCCTGTCTCTCTGTCACTACTACAGTCTGTTGATACTGGCAGGTTCTGTAGTATTACCCCAACCATCTGGCCTGTCTCTCTGTCACTACTACAGTCTGTTGATACTGGCAGGTTCTGTAGTATTACCCCAACCATCTGGCCTGTCTCTCTGTCACTACTACAGTCTGTTGATACTGGCAGGTTCTGTAGTATTACCCCAACCATCTGGCCTGTCTCTCTGTCACTACTACAGTCTGTTGATACTGGCAGGTTCTGTAGTATTACCCCAACCATCTGGCCTGTCTCTCTGTCACTACTACAGTCTGTTGATACTGGCAGGTTCTGTAGTATTACCCCAACCATCTGGCCTGTCTCTCTGTCACTACTACAGTCTGTTGATACTGGCAGGTTCTGTAGTATTACCCCAACCATCTGGCCTGTCTCTCTGTCACTACTACAGTCTGTTGATACTGGCAGGTTCTGTAGTATTACCCCAACCATCTGGCCTGTCTCTCTGTCACTACTACAGTCTGTTGATACTGGCAGGTTCTGTAGTATTACACCAACCATCTGGCCTGTCTCTCTGTCACTACTACAGTCTGTTGATACTGGCAGGTTCTGTAGTATTACCCCAACCATCTGGCCTGTCTCTCTGTCACTACTACAGTCTGTTGATACTGGCGGGTTCTGTAGTATTACCCCAACCATCTGGCCTGTCTCTCTGTCACTACTACAGTCTGTTGATACTGGCAGGTTCTGTAGTATTACCCCAACCATCTGGCCTGTCTCTCTGTCACTACTACAGTCTGTTGATACTGGCAGGTTCTGTAGTATTACCCCAACCATCTGGCCTGTCTCTCTGTCACTACTACAGTCTGTTGATACTGGCAGGTTCTGTAGTATTACCCCAACCATCTGGCCTGTCTCTCTGTCACTACTACAGTCTGTTGATACTGGCAGGTTCTGTAGTATTACCCCAACCATCTGGCCTGTCTCTCTGTCACTACTACAGTCTGTTGATACTGGCAGGTTCTGTAGTATTACCCCAACCATCTGGCCTGTCTCTCTGTCACTACTACAGTCTGTTGATACTGCAGGTTCTGTAGTATTACCCCAACCATCTGGCCTGTCTCTCTGTCACTACTACAGTCTGTTGATACTGGCAGGTTCTGTAGTATTACCCCAACCATCTGGCCTGTCTCTCTGTCACTACTACAGTCTGTTGATACTGGCAGGTTCTGTAGTATTACCCCAACCATCTGGCCTGTCTCTCTGTCACTACTACAGTCTGTTGATACTGGCAGGTTCTGTAGTATTACCCCAACCATCTGGCCTGTCTCTCTGTCACTACTACAGTCTGTTGATACTGGCAGGTTCTGTAGTATTACCCCAACCATCTGGCCTGTCTCTCTGTCACTACTACAGTCTGTTGATACTGGCAGGTTCTGTAGTATTACCCCAACCATCTGGCCTGTCTCTCTGTCACTACTACAGTCTGTTGATACTGGCAGGTTCTGTAGTATTACCCCAACCATCTGGCCTGTCTCTCTGTCACTACTACAGTCTGTTGATACTGGCAGGTTCTGTAGTATTACCCCAACCATCTGGCCTGTCTCTCTGTCACTACTACAGTCTGTTGATACTGGCAGGTTCTGTAGTATTACCCCAACCATCTGGCCTGTCTCTCTGTCACTACTACAGTCTGTTGATACTGGCAGGTTCTGTAGTATTACCCCAACCATCTGGCCTGTCTCTCTGTCACTACTACAGTCTGTTGATACTGGCAGGTTCTGTAGTATTACCCCAACCATCTGGCCTGTCTCTCTGTCACTACTACAGTCTGTTGATACTGGCAGGTTCTGTAGTATTACCCCAACCATCTGGCCTGTCTCTCTGTCACTACTACAGTCTGTTGATACTGGCAGGTTCTGTAGTATTACCCCAACCATCTGGCCTGTCTCTCTGTCACTACTACAGTCTGTTGATACTGGCAGGTTCTGTAGTATTACACCAACCATCTGGCCTGTCTCTCTGTCACTACTACAGTCTGTTGATACTGGCAGGTTCTGTAGTATTACCCCAACCATCTGGCCTGTCTCTCTGTCACTACTACAGTCTGTTGATACTGGCAGGTTCTGTAGTATTACCCCAACCCTCTGGCCTGTCTCTCTGTCACTACTACAGTCTGTTGATACTGGCAGGTTCTGTAGTATTACCCCAACCATCTGGCCTGTCTCTCTGTCACTACTACAGTCTGTTGATACTGGCAGGTTCTGTAGTATTACCCAACCATCTGGCCTGTCTCTCTGTCACTACTACAGTCTGTTGATACTGGCAGGTTCTGTAGTATTACCCCAACCATCTGGCCTGTCTCTCTGTCACTACTACAGTCTGTTGATACTGGCAGGTTCTGTAGTATTACCCCAACCATCTGGCCTGTCTCTCTGTCACTACTACAGTCTGTTGATACTGGCAGGTTCTGTAGTATTACCCCAACCATCTGGCCTGTCTCTCTGTCACTACTACAGTCTGTTGATACTGGCAGGTTCTGTAGTATTACCCCAACCATCTGGCCTGTCTCTCTGTCACTACTACAGTCTGTTGATACTGGCAGGTTCTGTAGTATTACCCCAACCATCTGGCCTGTCTCTCTGTCACTACTACAGTCTGTTGATACTGGCAGGTTCTGTAGTATTACCCCAACCATCTGGCCTGTCTCTCTGTCACTACTACAGTCTGTTGATACTGGCAGGTTCTGTAGTATTACCCCAACCATCTGGCCTGTCTCTCTGTCACTACTACAGTCTGTTGATACTGGCAGGTTCTGTAGTATTACCCCAACCATCTGGCCTGTCTCTCTGTCACTACTACAGTCTGTTGATACTGGCAGGTTCTGTAGTATTACCCCAACCATCTGGCCTGTCTCTCTGTCACTACTACAGTCTGTTGATACTGGCAGGTTCTGTAGTATTACCCCAACCATCTGGCCTGTCTCTCTGTCACTACTACAGTCTGTTGATACTGGCAGGTTCTGTAGTATTACCCCAACCATCTGGCCTGTCTCTCTGTCACTACTACAGTCTGTTGATACTGGCAGGTTCTGTAGTATTACCCCAACCATCTGGCCTGTCTCTCTGTCACTACTACAGTCTGTTGATACTGGCAGGTTCTGTAGTATTACCCCAACCATCTGGCCTGTCTCTCTGTCACTACTACAGTCTGTTGATACTGGCAGGTTCTGTAGTATTACCCCAACCATCTGGCCTGTCTCTCTGTCACTACTACAGTCTGTTGATACTGGCAGGTTCTGTAGTATTACCCCAACCATCTGGCCTGTCTCTCTGTCACTACTACAGTCTGTTGATACTGGCAGGTTCTGTAGTATTACCCCAACCATCTGGCCTGTCTCTCTGTCACTACTACAGTCTGTTGATACTGGCAGGTTCTGTAGTATTACCCCAACCATCTGGCCTGTCTCTCTGTCACTACTACAGTCTGTTGATACTGGCAGGTTCTGTAGTATTACCCCAACCATCTGGCCTGTCTCTCTGTCACTACTACAGTCTGTTGATACTGGCAGGTTCTGTAGTATTACCCCAACCATCTGGCCTGTCTCTCTGTCACTACTACAGTCTGTTGATACTGGCAGGTTCTGTAGTATTACCCCAACCATCTGGCCTGTCTCTCTGTCACTACTACAGTCTGTTGATACTGGCAGGTTCTGTAGTATTACCCCAACCATCTGGCCTGTCTCTCTGTCACTACTACAGTCTGTTGATACTGGCAGGTTCTGTAGTATTACCCCAACCATCTGGCCTGTCTCTCTGTCACTACTACAGTCTGTTGATACTGGCAGGTTCTGTAGTATTACCCCAACCATCTGGCCTGTCTCTCTGTCACTACTACAGTCTGTTGATACTGGCAGGTTCTGTAGTATTACCCCAACCATCTGGCCTGTCTCTCTGTCACTACTACAGTCTGTTGATACTGGCAGGTTCTGTAGTATTACCCCAACCATCTGGCCTGTCTCTCTGTCACTACTACAGTCTGTTGATACTGGCAGGTTCTGTAGTATTACCCCAACCATCTGGCCTGTCTCTCTGTCACTACTACAGTCTGTTGATACTGGCAGGTTCTGTAGTATTACCCCAACCATCTGGCCTGTCTCTCTGTCACTACTACAGTCTGTTGATACTGGCAGGTTCTGTAGTATTACCCCAACCATCTGGCCTGTCTCTCTGTCACTACTACAGTCTGTTGATACTGGCAGGTTCTGTAGTATTACCCCAACCATCTGGCCTGTCTCTCTGTCACTACTACAGTCTGTTGATACTGGCAGGTTCTGTAGTATTACCCCAACCATCTGGCCTGTCTCTCTGTCACTACTACAGTCTGTTGATACTGGCAGGTTCTGTAGTATTACCCCAACCATCTGGCCTGTCTCTCTGTCACTACTACAGTCTGTTGATACTGGCAGGTTCTGTAGTATTACCCCAACCATCTGGCCTGTCTCTCTGTCACTACTACAGTCTGTTGATACTGGCAGGTTCTGTAGTATTACCCCAACCATCTGGCCTGTCTCTCTGTCACTAATACAGTCTGTTGATACTGGCAGGTTCTGTAGTATTACCCCAACCATCTGGCCTGTCTCTCTGTCACTAATACAGTCTGTTGATACTGGCAGGTTCTGTAGTATTACCCCAACCATCTGGCCTGTCTCTCTGTCACTACTACAGTCTGTTGATACTGGCAGGTTCTGTAGTATTACCCCAACCATCTGGCCTGTCTCTCTGTCACTACCACAGTCTGTTGATACTGGCAGGTTCTGTAGTATTACCCCAACCATCTGGCCTGTCTCTCGGTCACTACCACAGTCTGTTGATACTGGCAGGTTCTGTAGTATTACCCCAACCATCTGGCCTGTCTCTCTGTCACTACCACAGTCTGTTGATACTGGCAGGTTCTGTAGTATTACCCCAACCATCTGGCCTGTCTCTCTGTCACTACCACAGTCTGTTGATACTGGCAGGTTCTGTAGTATTACCCCAACCATCTGGCCTGTCTCTCTGTCACTACTACAGTCTGTTGATACTGGCAGGTTCTGTAGTATTACCCCAACCATCTGGCCTGTCTCTCTGTCACTAATACAGTCTGTTGATACTGGCAGGTTCTGTAGTATTACCCCAACCATCTGGCCTGTCTCTCTGTCACTACTACAGTCTGTTGATACTGGCAGGTTCTGTAGTATTACCCCAACCATCTGGCCTGTCTCTCTGTCACTACTACAGTCTGTTGATACTGGCAGGTTCTGTAGTATTACCCCAACCATCTGGCCTGTCTCTCTGTCACTACTACAGTCTGTTGATACTGGCAGGTTCTGTAGTATTACCCCAACCATCTGGCCTGTCTCTCTGTCACTACCACAGTCTGTTGATACTGGCAGGTTCTGTAGTATTACCCCAACCATCTGGCCTGTCTCTCTGTCACTACTACAGTCTGTTGATACTGGCAGGTTCTGTAGTATTACCCCAACCATCTGGCCTGTCTCTCTGTCACTACTACAGTCTGTTGATACTGGCAGGTTCTGTAGTATTACCCCAACCATCTGGCCTGTCTCTCTGTCACTAATACAGTCTGTTGATACTGGCAGGTTCTGTAGTATTACCCCAACCATCTGGCCTGTCTCTCTGTCACTAATACAGTCTGTTGATACTGGCAGGTTCTGTAGTATTACCCCAACCATCTGGCCTGTCTCTCTGTCACTACTACAGTCTGTTGATACTGGCAGGTTCTGTAGTATTACCCCAACCATCTGGCCTGTCTCTCTGTCACTACCACAGTCTGTTGATACTGGCAGGTTCTGTAGTATTACCCCAACCATCTGGCCTGTCTCTCGGTCACTACCACAGTCTGTTGATACTGGCAGGTTCTGTAGTATTACCCCAACCATCTGGCCTGTCTCTCTGTCACTACCACAGTCTGTTGATACTGGCAGGTTCTGTAGTATTACCCCAACCATCTGGCCTGTCTCTCTGTCACTAATACAGTCTGTTGATACTGGCAGGTTCTGTAGTTTTCAGGTATGAAGATAAGACACAGATTCAGACCACGTCGAATAAACAATAGTTTAATATTCCAACAGGGGCAGGAAGTAGACAGGTCAAGGTGGAGCAACGGTACCGGGCAACAGGCAGGGTCAGGGGCAGGTGGAGTGTTCAGGCAGGCGGGCTCGGAGTCAGGACAGGCAAGGGTCAAAACTAGGAGGGTGAGAAAAAGAGAGACTGGGAAAAAGCAGGAGCTGAGACATAAAACGCTGGTTGACTCGAACAAACAAGACGAACTGGCAACAGACAAACAGAGAACACAGGTGTAAATACACAGGGGATAATGGGGAAGATGGGCGACAGCTGGAGGGAGGTGGAGACAATCACAAAGACCGGTGAAACAGATCAGGGTTTGACAGTAGTATTACCCCCAACCATCTGGCCTGTCTCTAACTGTGCAGTTTACCACTGACCTATAACACCAATATTAAAGGTCTACGTATGAATTTTATGCAGTTAATGTACTGTCATTTCCACATTTTCTTACGTTACAGCTAAATTCTAAAATAGATTATATAATACAAATTCCTCATCAATCTACACACAATACCCCATAAAAAAACAGTTTTTAAAAAAATGTTTGCACATTTATTTGCCGCAGAGTGAAGGAAAAGCAGCCAACAAGTGCTCAGCATATGTGGGAACTCCTTCAAGACACTTGGAAAAGCATTCCTCATGAAGCTGGCTGAGAGAATGCCAAGAGTGTGCAAAGCTGTCATCTAGGCAAAGGGAGGCTACTTTGAAGAATCTCAAATACAAAATATATTTTTGATTTGTTTAACACTATTTTGGTTACTACATGATTCCATATGTGTTATTTCATTGTTTTGATGTCTTCACTATTATTCTACAATGTAGAAAATAGTAAAAATAAAGAAAAGCCCTTGAATATGTAGGTGTTCTAAAGCGTTTGATCAGTATTGTATATCTGTATAAAATCCCTTTAACCATGATTTATATCTGTATAAAATCCCTTTAACCATGATTTATATCTGTATAAAATCCCTTTAACCATGATTTTATGTACTGCATGCATAAATCACATCACCGAACTGTGCTATTTCTCCTGGGGTTAATTATATGATACTGGTGTTAAGACTATGATACTGTTGGACAGAGAGAGAGGTAGAGAGCCACTTCTATGGTACTGTTGGACCGAGAGAGAGGTAGAGAGCCACTTCTATGGTACTGTTGGACCGAGAGAGAGGTAGAGAGCCACTTCTATGGTACTGTTGGACCGAGAGAGAGGTAGAGAGCCACTTCGGTATCTTCTCTGCTGACCACTTAACTGCCCTCCCCCTCTCCCCCTCTCCCCCTCTCCCTCGTCAGTAACTCTTTAAAGGATCAGTTAGGACTATCGGTGGACAGTCCCCCCCCTCTCCCCCTCTCCCTCATCAGTAACTCGTTAAAGGATCAGTTAGGACAATCGGTGGGCAGCCCCCCCCTCCCCTCTCCCTCGTCAGTAACTCTTTAAAGCATCAGTTAGGACTATCGGTGGACAGCCCTCCGCTGGGTGTTGTTGTCTGACGCCATATTGACCTGTTTGTGTGTGATGGTGTCGCAATCAACAGCTCTTTTAAAACAGATAGATACCTCTCTTTGTGTGTGTGTGTGTGTGTGTGTGTGTGTGTGTGTGTGTGTGTGTGTGTGTGTGTGTGTGTGTGTGTGTGTGTGTGTGTGTGTGTGTGTGTGTGTGTGTGTGTGTGTGTGTGTGTGTGTGTGTGTGTGTGTGTTTGTGAGCCTCACCCCTGCAGACATTGAGACTTCATTACAGGGTAGTTGTGTTCAGAATGGAGCAGTAAGCTGAACAATAAGCTCTCTTCTCTTCGTCTGTCTGTCTGTCTGTCTGTCTGTCTGTCTGTCTGTGTGGGTTTGGGTGTGCGTGCATGCGTGCTGTTTTGGATTTGTAAATACAGCTGAGGGATGGGGTAAGGGAAATATTCAAATCCATCCTTTGTTTGGACTGTTTTTCCATGTTTGTTTTTAGGTTGGACTTTAGCACACACATTTGGTATCACCTCGTTAGTCAGTATGTGTTACAGCTGTGCTGGTTGCCGTCTCGTTAGTGGGAAGGTGTTTCACCTGTGCTGGCCCAGGTGCTATTTAAGAGCAGCTGGCCCAGTGCTCCAGGGGTCTTGATATCTGTGAAGGGTCAACACCTTTAGTTGACTCTCCCTATTTTGATTTCTAGACAAACAATCCTTTATCTGATCTTTCCTGTTTCTGTCTTTAAGTTTGGTGTGGGTTTTTCTTTTGTTTGCCTCTTCTTGTGCAAATTTAATGGGCACTCATGTTGGCTGTCTTTTAGGTTTCAGTTGTTGTTGCTAGTCAACTTTCAGCGGACACTAAAGCCCCACCTGTTTCGTTTTGGTTGTTGGTCATAGACTCTTTTGTCAGTTCCCTCTTCTGCTTAAGCGGCATTTTTTGGTTTTCTTGCTGAGGAATGTAACATGGACAATCAAGTAATTGAGCTCAGGGCGAGGATCTCCTTCCAGTTAAACATCAGGGACAGTCTTTTTTTTTCTCTGAATTATGGCTCTCTCCGAATATATTGTCTTCATCCATTCAGCTAGCGGGGTTCTCCGTCCATCGTGCGGAGTGGAAGAAAGAACTCTTCGGGGGGGGGTTTGTTTCATGATAAAAAACTCATGGTGTCATTGTGGAAACTTTCTTTGGTCATTGTCACTGCCATATATACTCCTCCAAGCCGACAATGTGACGGCTCTCAAGGAACTACATTGGAAATTGTGAATACCGCATTTCCTGAGGCTGCATTTATTGTAACTAAGGAATTTAATAAAGGAAATATCCGGAAAACGCTACTGAAATTTCTATCAACACATCTCCTATGTCACTCGCTCATCGAATACTCTGGATCATTGCTACTCTCCCTTCCAGGAGGGCTAGAAGGCCTACAAGGCCCTCCCCAACCCTCCTTTCAGCAAATCAGATCATGCCTCCATTCTGCTCCCCCCCTACCACCTATAGGCAGAAACCTAAGCACGAAGCACCCGTAGTAAGGACTGTTCAACAATGGTCTGACCAATCAGAATCTATGCTTCAAGATTGTTTTGATCATGCAGACTAGGAAATGTTCCGGGTTGCCTCTGAGAATAGTATTAACTTGTACACTGACTCTGGGACTGGGTTCATCAGGAAGTGCATAGAGAATGTTGTTCCCGTGGTGACTGGGTTCATCAGGAAGTGCATAGAGGATGTTGTTCCCATGGTGACTGGGTTCATCAGGAAGAGCATAGAGGATGTTGTTCCCATGGTGACTGGGTTCATCAGGAAGTGCATAGAGGATGTTGTTCCCATGGTGACTGGGTTCATCAGGAAGTGCATAGAGGATGTTGTTCCCATGGTGACTGGGTTCATCAGGAAGTGCATAGAGGATGTTGTTCCCATGGTGACTGGGTTCATCAGGAAGTGCATAGAGGATGTTGTTCCCATGGTGATGAGTAGAACTTATTCAAACTAACAACAGTGGATAGATGGAAGCATTCGCGCAAAACTGAAAAGTGCGAACCACCTCATTTAACCAAGGCAAGGTGACTGGGAACATGGATGTGTACAAAACAGACCAGGAGAGATTGACATGTTAGCTCTCTGTGTACGTCAAAGGGCCAGCCGTGCTGCTCTGTTCTGGGCCAATTGCAATTTCCCTAAGTCCCTCTAAGTGGCATCTGACCACACGACTGAACAGTAGTCCAGGTGTGACAAAACTAGGGCCTGTAGGACCTGCCTTGTCGATAGTGTTGTTAAGAAGGTAGAAACTAGGGCCTGTAGGACCTGCCTTGTTGATAGTGTTGTTAAGAAGGTAGAAACTAGGGCCTGTAGGACCTGCCTTGTTGATAGTGTTTTAAGAAGGTAGAGAAGCGCTTTATTATGGACAGACTTCTCCCCATCTTAGCTACTGTTGTATCAATATGTTTTGACCATGACAGTTTACAATCCAGGGTTACTCCAAGCAGTTTAGTCACCTCAACTTGCTCAATTTCCACATTATTTATTACAAGATTTAGTTGAGGTTTAGGGTTTAGTGAATGATTTGTCCCAAATACAATGCTTATACAATATAATATATAATATAATACAATACATTGTGGACAATGATGCCTAGCTCCCGGACAAGATAAACACTTTCTTCGCCCGCTTTAAGCAAAACAACATTGAGCCACCGACGCGGGCCCTCGATTCTTCCAAGGACTGTGAGCTCTTGTTCTATGTGGCTGACATCAGTAAGACATTTAAGAGTCTTAACCCTCGCAAGGTTGTAGGCCCAGACAGCATCCCTAGCCGCGTCCTCAGAGCATGTGCAGACCAGCTGGCTGCTGTGTTTATGGACATATTCAATCTTTCCCTATCCCAGTCTGCTGTCCTCACTTGCTTCAAGATGGCCACCATTGTTCCTGTACCCAAGAAAGCAAAGGTACCGTAATTTCCGGACTATAAGCCGCAACTTTTTTCCCAGGCTTTGAACCTCGCGGCTTAAACAATGACGCGGCTAATATATGGATTTTTCCCACTTTCAAATTAAAAAAATTAAAAAACACATTCTGTGACGTGCTCAGTTTTTTGGCGGCATGAAGCTTTCATTAGACCAATGAAATTGCCGAACGGGTTAAGGTAAAACAACTTTTTTGTTTACTGTTTAGATTAAATCGAGCGCTCTCAAACTTCCCATCATTCTGATTACGGAAGTCATTTTGTCACCCTCATCATGGCAAAGACACGGAGAAATGCATATGATGCAGCTTTCAAGTTGAAGGCGATTGATCTGGCTGTTGGAAAAGGAAATAGAGCTGCTGCACGGGAGATTGGTCTTAAAATGAGTCGATGATAAGACGTTGGAAACAGCAGCGTGAGGAATTGAATCAGTGCAAAAAGACAACTAAAGCTTACTGCTAATTTTTAATTTTTTGTTACAAGCCGTGTTTCCTTAAAGCCTATTTATTTTTGTTATAAGCCGTGTTTCGTTAAAGCCTATTTATTTTTGTTACAAGCCATGTTTCGTTAAAGCCTATTTATTTTTGTTATAAGCCGTGTTTCGTTAAAGCCTATTTATTTTTGTTACAAGCCGTGTTTCGTTAAAGCCTGTGTAAAGTTTGAATGTTTCAATGTACCGGTAGGCACCTGCGGCTTATAGACACGTGTGGCTTATTTATGTTCAAAATAATATTTTTTTTAAATTCAGTGGGTGCGGCTTATATTCAGGTGCGCTCAATAGTCCGGAAATTACGGTAACTGAACTAAATGACTATCGCCCCGTAGCACTCACTTCTGTCATCATGAAGTTCTTTGAGAGGCTAGTCAAGGATTATATCACCTCTACCCTACCTGACACCCTAGACCCACTTCAATTTGCATATTGCCCCAACAGATCCACAGACGATGCAATCGCCATCGCACTGCACTCTGCCCTATCCCATCTGGACAAGTGGAATACCTATGTAAAAAAATGCTGTTCATCGACTACAGCTCACCAGAGTACCCTCCAAGCTCATTACTAAGCTCGGGTCCCTGGGTCTGAACCCAGCCCTGTGTAACTGGGTCTGAACCCAGCCCTGTGTAACTGGGTCTGAACCCAGCCCTGTGCAACTGGGTCTGAACCCAGCCCTGTGAAACTGGGTCTGAACCCAGCCCTGTTCAACTGGGTCTGAACCCAGCCCTGTTCAACTGGGTCTGAACCCAGCCCTGTGCAACTGGGTCTGAACCCAGCCCTGTTCAACTGGGTCTGAACCCAGCCCTGTGCAACTGGGTCTGAACCCAGCCCTGTGCAACTGGGTCTGAACCCAGCCTTGTTCAACTGGGTCTGAACCCAGCCTTGTTCAACTGGGTCTGAACCCAGCCTTGTTCAACTGGGTCTGAACCCAGCCCTGTGCAACTGGGTCTGAACCCAGCCCTGTGCAACTGGGTCTGAACCCAGCCCTGTGAAACTGGGTCTTGGACTTTATTTTTACTGTTAAGCATTTGTTTTGGCTTTTCAACTTAGAAAGAACACATGAATGACACTAGATACAGAACATGAAATAGATACAGAACATGAAATAAGATACAGAACATGAAATAGATACAGAACATGAAATAGATACAGAACATGAAATAAGATACAGAACATGAAATAAGATACAGAACATGAAATAGATACAGAACATGAAATAGATACAGAACATGAAATAGATACAGAACATGAAATAAGATACAGAACATGAAATAAGATACAGAACATGAAATAAGATACAGAACATGAAATAAGATACAGAACATGAAATAGATACAGAACATGAAATAGATACAGAACATGAAATAGGGGGTGGAGGAAAAGGGTCACATGCATTAGTTACAAGGTTTTATATTCATACAATTTTGGAATTGGCAGATATTCAAGTACCGATTACAGGTTTGAAACTTTCAACTGTACATTTCCCGAGTCCCAGAACTTGTGTCCCGGTCTCTAAATCAAAGTCCTTGAGCAGGCAAGCTGCACATTACATGTAGTCCTCAAGCCAGCGGTCAACAGAAAAGCAAGTTGGCTTTATGTTCCTTCCAGTTAACAATAAGAATTCTCTTGACTGAAAGACAACCTAATGATAACAGTTCTTAATAACTATATTAATATATAATTATATTATTATATTATTATAATATATTTACTTATATTAATATAACCAAGTAAACATGAAATAGGACACGGTGGAAATTCAATAAAACATTTCTAACAAAACTGAAATATCTTCAGACCCAAATATTTTCACTGCAGGGCATTCCTACAACATGTGGAGCAGAGAGCTATTGCTACTACAGTTTTGTCAAGTCAGATTGAGTCTTATATAGGTTTTACAGAATATCTTGTACTGAATGATCTTATACCTAACACATTTTGTAGACAGACTTCTCCAAATAGTGTCCCATTGCGATGGGGTGAGAGGTCACTCTCCCATGCTATAAGTGAATGGGGGAATATGCGTTTGGGAGGGGGATAAAACAACAGTCTATAAATACCTGATACATTTTCTTTCGTGGATGCAGCTTTTCTTTTTTTTCATTGAACTCCTGCGAGGAGAGAGTTTGTACCTCATTAAACCATGACTGTGGGGACTGGAGAGGGATGGATCCTCAAACGGGGGCCCCACAGGGATGCGTGCTGAGCCCCCTCCTGTACTCCCTGTTCACCAATGATACGTGTGGTAGGCCTGATTACCAACAACGACGAGACAGCCTACAGGGAGAAGGTGAAAGCCCTGGAGGATTGATGCCAGGAAAATAACCTCTTTCTCACCGTCAAAAAAAGAAAGGAGCTGATCATGGACAACAGGAGACAGCAGAGAGAACACGCCCCCATCCACATAGACAGGGCTGCCCCCATCCACATCTACAGGGCCGCCCCATCCACATAGACAGGGCCGCCCCATCCACATAGACAGGGCCGCAGTAGAGAAAGTCAAAAGCTTCAAGTGTCTCACTGTGCACGTCACTGAGGACCTGAAATTGTCCCTCCACACCGACAGTGTGGTGAAGAAAGCGGAAAAGTGCCCCTTCAATACCGCTCAGGAAGGAGACGCGTTCTGTCTCCTAGAGATGAACGTACTTTGGTGCGAAAAGTGCAAATCAATCCCAGAACAACAGCAAAGGACCTTGTGAAGATGCTGGAGGAAACAGGTACAAAGGTATTTATATCCACAGTAAAACAAGTCCTATATGGACATAACCTAAAAGGCAGCTCAACAAGAAAGAAGCCTATGCTCCAAAACCACCATAAAAAGCCAGACTACGGTTTGCAACTGCACATGGGGACAAAGATCGTACTTTTTGGAGAAATGTCCTCTGGTCTGATGAAACAAAAATAGAACTGTTTGGCCATAATGACCATCGTTATGTTCGGAGGAAAAAGGGGAGGCTTGCAAGCCGAAGAACACCATCCCAACCGTGAAGCACGGGGGTGGCAGCATCATGTTGTGGGGGTGCTTTGCTGCAGGAGGGACTGGTGCACTTCACAAAATAGATGGCATCATGAGGATGGAAAATGATGTGGATATATATATCTCAAGACATCAGTCAGGAAGTTAAAGCTTGGTCGCAAATGGGTCTTCCAATTGGACGATGACCCCAAGCATACTTCCAAAGTTGTGGCAAAATGGCTTAAGGACAACAAAGTCAGGGTATTGGAGTGGCCATCACAAAGACCTGGCCTCAATCCCGTAGAACATTTGTGTGCAGAACTGAAAAAGCGTTTGCGAGCAAGGTGGCCTACAAACCTGACTCCGTTACACCAGCTCTGTCAGGAGGAATAGGCCAAAATTCACCCAACTTATTGTGGGAAGCTTGTGGAAGGCTACCCGAAACGTTTGACCCAAGTTAAACAATTTAAAGGCAATGCTACCAAATACAAATTGAGTGTATGTAAACTTCTGACCCACTGGGAATGTGATGAAAGAAATAAAATCTGAAATAAATCATTCTCTCTAATATTTTTCTGACATTTCACATTGTTAAAATAAAGTGGTGATCCTAACTGACCTAAGACAGGGAATTTTTACTAGGATTAAATGTCAGGAATTGTGAAAAACTGAGTTTAAATGTATTTGGCTAAGGTAAACTTCTGACTTCAACTGTATATTCCGGACTCTGATATTGCTCGTACTGATATTGCTAGTTGTAATATTTATTATATATTTTATTGCTAGATATTACTGCACTGTTGGAGGTAGAAAACACAAGCATATTGCATCTGAAAATCTGTGTACGTGACCAATGAGATGTGTACGCGACTAATGAGATGTGTTCGCAACCAATGAGATGTGTTCGCTACAGTGTGATAGATTTGAATGTCAAGACATCCATGGGAGCCAATGTGGACAGCCTATGACAGAGCTGTCCTAGAGTGACCTAGCGACCATCGTCAGGGACAGCAGCTGACCTTTGACCTCTAGCCTTTTCACCACACTGGTTATTAATCCTCCTGCTGACTTCCTTTTCCTGTCTCAGCCTGTCGATGCTCGCTAATTAACTTTCTCTTTTCTCTCTCTCTCTCTCTTTCCATCTGTCCATTTCTCTCTTAATTCGCTTTTCTCTTTTGTTCTCTTCTCTTCCCTTCCGCCTCTTTTCCCCTCTCTCTCTCCTCTCGCAGCAAGATGGTTCAGGTGAAGGTGATAGACGATGAGGAGTATGAGAAAAACAAGAACTTCTTCCTGGAGCTGGCCGAGCCACGCATGGTAGACATGAGCCTGCAGAAAGGTGTGGTACTGACACCCTCTTCCTCCTCTCTCTCTTTTCACCTCTTCCATTCCTCCTTTCCTTCCCAGGGACTCCCCTCCTTTTCTCTCTCCTTTCCCTGCATCCCAGTCACACCTTCACCCATGTGTTTCTCAGCCATGTGTTTCTCAGACATGTGTTTCTCAGACATGTGTTTCTCAGCCATGTGTTTCTCAGACATGTGTTTCTCAGACATGTGTTTCTCAGCCATGTGTTTCTCAGCCATGTGTTTCTCAGCCATGTGTTTCTCAGCCATGTGTTTCTCAGACATGTGCTTCCACCTGTGCTTCCCACGGCAACAATGAAAACACTGTACGTACATACATACATACCTGTAAATGGACATCCCCTCCAACACTGTGCCATAGTCCCTAATGGGAAGTAATGTTGAATAGAGGAAACTACAGCTGTTTGTTTAATTCTCACTGCTCTCTTTTCAGTCATGGGAATTGTACAAATATTGCTTCTTTTATATAAAACAAAAAGACTTCCCAAAGATTCTAATGTAAACAAGCTGGTGGCCATTGAAGTGCGTGTGTGTGTGTGTGTGTGTGTGTGTGTGTGTGTGTGTGTGTGTGTGTGTGTGTGTGTGTGTGTGTGTGTGTGTGTGCGAGTGTGTGTGTGTGTGCATGCGAGTGTGTGTGTGTGCGAGTGTGCGCAAGTGGGTGGGGGGGGGGGGTAAATTGTAAAATGAAAGGAAAACACTGTAGGTGAAATTCAATAATTGATGTGTTTTTCCTTTTTAAAAGCCTTAATCATAGAAAGCAGAAATATATGCTGCTTTATTAGTTGTAGTAATCTGTCTCCAGTATATGTAGAGGCTGTATAGCAGTGTGTCCATGTTCCACTGCCATGTTCCTCGTGTTAAGGATGGTGTTCTTCTCCACCCGTCTCTGGTCCACTGCCATGTTCCTCGTGTTGAGGATGGTGTTCTTCTCCACCCGTCTCTGGTCCACTGCCATGTTCCTCGTGTTGAGGATGGTGTTCTTCTCCACCCGTCTCTGGTCCACTGCCATGTTCCTCGTGTTGAGGATGGTGTTCTTCTCCACCCGTCTCTGGTCCACTGCCATGTTCCTCGTGTTGAGGATGGTGTTCTTCTCCACCCGTCTCTGGTCCACTGCCATGTTCCTCGTGTTGAGGATGGTGTTCTTCTCCACCCGTCTCTGGTCCACTGCCATGTTCCTCGTGTTGAGGATGGTGTTCTTCTCCACCCGTCTCTGGTCCACTGCCATGTTCCTCGTGTTGAGGATGGTGTTCTTCTCCACCTGTCTCTGAGCATTTAATTCTCACGTAGAGAAAAGGAAGGAGAGGAAGTCCAAGCTAGTTCTCATCAAAAGTTGTTGTTTTGTGTTGTTTACTTCAGCCGGTTGTTGATAATGTCTGTTGAAAGGTCTAACAGGTGTGCTGCGGTCTGTTACCTAATGGGGGGGGGGGGGTGCTAGCAAGATGGTGTGGTGGGGAGTGGAGGTGGCAGAATCTACACACACACACACACAGAGGGTGCAAAATCTAACACTTCATCTGCAGCCTCCAAAACCAACAGCTCATTATGTTTCTGTAAGCAGAACTGCTACACCCTTTCTCTCTGTGTGCTACGGCTAGCATGCCTGATTCAGGTATACATGTGTTTACATTTACATTTACGTCTAATCCAGAGCGACTTACAAATTGGTGCATTCACCTTATGATATCCAGTGGAACAACCACTTTACAATAGTACATCTATATGTGGGGGGGGGGGTTAGAAGGATTACTTTATCCTATCCGAGGTATTCCTTAAAGAGGTGGGGTTTCAGGTGTCTCTGATCTAAGTTTTATATTCATGATCTAGGCCATGATTAACTGTAAGTTAGCGTTTTCTGATTTAAAGTGTCCATTCGTTCTTTAAATTAATAAAATACATCTCTCTAGGTTGTTCTCTCTTGTTTTAAAGCTGTGATTTCTCTTCTGACATTTTTTTCTCTCTCCGCCTTGAGCAGAGCATTAAAATGAACACCCGAATGTCTATTTCACCAGCCACGTTGGCGGGTGGTCGCATTGCAGGCCGTGATCCTTCTAAACTGCGGCGGTCGCACACCTCCTCCAGGACTGCCTCGGGGAGAAGAAATGCCAGAGATGCATGAGATTGAACTTCGCCCCCAATTAGTTTGTACTATATCGAATCAACATTATATCAGCCCCTTTTTCAATGCAACAAACCAAAATAAATCTAACTTTGCATGATTAATTCAGTGATTTTGTTGTGGGCAGAGCCAGAACCGCAACGAAGTAGAATTCTATTTGTGCGCGATAGCGAATGAGCGGTCTTTCAATCACCCTGGGGAGTGAGTGTGCTTTTCAGATCAGATCAGGGCCACGGTGTGCATATTTGTTGATGTTCTTTGCTAGTTAGCGAGTTATTAGCCCAGTTCTAGATAAGTATAGGTCAACAATGAGGAGTTACTGTTTCCTACAAGAGAACAACAGGTGTAGCTACATTTCAAGCAGTGTTGCCAACTCCTCAGTAAGGAAAGCAGCTATTGGCTGTCCTTAAAATAGCTAGAAGTCGCTAGATGACGTCATCGCCAAATTTGCATAATTGTCCATGTGCATGTAATTGTGATGATGGACGTTGTAGGAGAGAGGAATAACGCTGTAGGAGAGAGGAATAGCGCTGTAGCAGAGAGGAATAACGCTGTAGGAGAGAGGAATAACGCTGTAGGAGAGAGGAATAACGCTGTAGGAGAGAGAGGAATAACGCTGTAGGAGAGAGAGGAATAACGCTGTAGGAGAGAGGAATAACGCTGTAGGAGAGAGAGGAATAACGCTGTAGGAGAGAGGAATAACGCTGTAGGAGAGGAGAGAGGAATAACGCTGTAGGAGAGAGAGGAATAACGCTGTAGGAGAGAGAGGAATAACGCTGTAGGAGAGAGGAATAACGCTGTAGGAGAGGAGAGAGGAATAACGCTGTAGGAGAGAGAGGAAATAACGCTGTAGAGGAGAGGAATAACGCTGTAGGAGAGAAGGAATAACGCTGTAGGAGAGAGGAATAACGCTGTAGAGAGAGAGGGAATAACGCTGTAGGGAGAGAGGAATAACGCTGTAGGAGAGGAGAGAGGAATAACGCTGTAGGAGAGAGAGGAATAACGCTGTAGGAGAGAGGAATAACGCTGTAGGAGAGAGGAATAACGCTGTAGGAGAGAGGAATAATGCTGTAGAGGAGAGAGAGAGGAGAGAGGAATAACGCTGTAGGAGAGGAGAGAGGAATAACGCTGTAGGAGAGAGAGGAATAACGCTGTAGGAGAGAGGAATAACGCTGTAGGAGAGAGGAATAACGCTGTAGGAGAGGAGAGAGGAATAACGCTGTAGGAGAGAGGAATAACGCTGTAGGAGAGAGGAATAACGCTGTAGGAGAGGAGAGAGGAATAACGCTGTAGGAGAGAGAGGAATAACGTCTGTATGAGAGAGAGAGGAATAAACGCTGTAGGAGAGAGGAATAACGCTGTAGGAGGAGAGAGGGAATAACGCCGTAGGAGAGAGGAATAACGCTGTAGGGAGAGAGGAATAACGCTGTAGAGAGAGGAATAACGCTGTAGGAGAGAGAGGAATAACGCTGTAGGAGAGAGGAATAACGCTGTAGGAGAGAGGAATAACGCTGTAGGAGAGAGGAATAACGCTGTGGGAGAGAGGAATAACGCTGTAGGAGAGAGGAATAACGCTGTAGGAGAGAGGAATAACGCTGTGGGAGAGAGATAACGCTGTAGGAGAGAGGAATAACGCTGTAGGAGAGAGGAATAACGCTGTAGGAGAGAGGAATAACGCTGTAGGAGAGAGAGGAATAACGCTGTAGGAGAGAGGAATAACGCTGTAGGAGAGGAGAGAGGAATAACGCTGTAGGAGAGAGGAATAACGCTGTAGGAGAGAGGAATAACGCTGTAGGAGAGAGGAATAACGCTGTAGGAGAGAGGAATAGCGCTGTAGGAGAGGAGAGAGGAATAACGCTGTAGGAGAGAGGAATAACGCTGTAGGAGAGAGAGGAATAACGCTGTAGGAGAGAGGAATAACGCTGTAGGAGAGGAGAGAGGAATAACGCTGTAGGAGAGAGGAATAACGCTGTAGGAGAGAGGAATAGCGCTGTAGGAGAGGAGAGAGGAATAACGCTGTAGGAGAGAGGAATAACGCTGTAGGAGAGAGGAAAGAACGCTGTAGGAGAGAGGAATAACGCTGTAGGAGAGAGGAATAACGCTGTAGGAGAGAGGAATAACGCTGTAGGAGAGAGGAATAACGCTGTAGGAGAGAGGAATAACGCTGTAGGAGAGAGGAATAACGCTGTAGGAGAGAGGAATAACGCTGTAGGAGAGAGAGGAATAACGCTGTAGGAGAGGAATAACGCTGTAGGAGAGAGGAATAACACTGTAGGAGAGAGGAATAACGCTGTAGGAGAGAGGAATAACGCTGTAGGAGAGAGGAATAACGCTGTAGGAGAGAGGAATAACGTCGTGGGAGAGACAAAAAGTGAGACAAAAAAAACACCCTAAATATGTTTAGAACTACAAATGAACTTTCTTCTGTCGATTCTTGTATTTTTTCTAATATCACAATTCCAACCGTCCTCCTCTATCCGGGCTTGGGACCGTCCTCCTCTATCCGGGCTTGGGACCGTCCTCCTCTATCCGGGCTTGGGACCGTCCTCCTCTATCCGGGCTTGGGACCGGCAGAAGTGACCCAAAAGAGGCACTCTGGCAGAGTTACTTAGTTTTTTATTTTATTTTTTATTTTATTTATTTATTTTTAGTTTAGTTTTCTTTAATTTGGTTTGGTTTTTAACCTTATGGTCCACTTAGGAGCCTACAACAAGTTACAGTAAAACATGGACATTTTTAACCATAACATTTTGACATTGTTTAAAAAACTGTCAATGGCAATGTGAGAAAATGATGGTAACTAGTCTGGCTCTAATTCAGGTTAATTGTTTTTTTTTCCAGACCCCCCTCCACACACACACAGGCTGTGCTGGCTCACAGAAAGTGTGTCATCGTCATTTTGGTCAAAGGCTCTCTATGGCAGGTTCAGCAACTGAGGGAGCTGACTTAAATGAGTAAGCAGCTGATGTGCCAATAAGCTGCAAAACATTATCAGCCAGCTGGTGCTCATAGCAAGCCTCACCAGACAGCTTCAGTCCATATCCAATGTACAGGATGGAGTTAAGGGTCTGCAAGGACATCCCATTTCTAAGTTTGCTTTTTACCACACTCATCTGGCTGAATACTCTCTCGACTTCAGCATTCGAGTGTGACAAGGACAACACAGACTGTCACGGTTGTCGAAAGGAGCAGACCAAAGTGCAGCGTGGTTGTAGTTCCAAATTTGTATTTAATTCGTGAAACTTTGCAAATACATAAATAACTGAATATGACAAAACAACAAACCGTGACGCAGAGAGAAACAAACACTACTCAAAATATAATAACCCACAAAACCCAGGAAGAAAAACCCCTACTTCAATATGATCTCCAATTAGAGACAACAAGGACCAGCTGCCTCCAATTGGAGATCAACCCCCCCCAAAAAAACATAGAAATAGAAAAACTAGAACTTAAACATAGAAATACAAAACATAGAAAAACACAAAACACCCCCTGTCACACCCTGACCTACTCTACCATAGAAAATAACCTCTTACTATGGTCAGGATGTGACACAGACACAGCAGCCATGGTAAGTTCTTGAAACGGGTTGATACCAGCTGCATCCCTGAACTTCTAAATCTCACTCCAGAAGCCCAGTGTGTTTTTTTGTCTCATTCCATTTACTAAGATGGATGGCACGTCATTGCTCTTATTGTGTTTTAGAGTTTCCTCCACATTGAAAACTGACATGTACTGCAATGCTTCGATGTTGTCTGGCAGTCTCACCCTCAACTCATTAGTGAGGGAGATGGTGAAGGCTACACACTGCTTTTGGACATTGTTTTCATCCTCAGGCGCAAGGTGGAGCTCAGCTGCATTTGTCTCAAAAAGGTAACCAAGGTTTGGGACTGATGTATCCATCTATTGGCCCTTTGAGTACATCAACATTTGCCAGTGGGATTCAGCACCCTGCTGCTCACAGACTTGATCAGGCTAACCAAGCTGTCAAGTAGCTTAAGAGGATCTACTTACTCTCCCTCAAAAGCCTTGATGGCCAACTGTACCTCACCCAGCACTGACTTCAAAAAAGTCAGATCCAATATGTTTTGAGGATCACTGTACATGGAGTATAAAACCTCAGCCATGTAGCAGTGTTCACTGGACCTGGTCACTGTGAAATGCAGCCTAAGTTCCTCCCACTGGTCCAAAATGCATGAAACCGCGGGTTCAATGGAGAGCCAACGTGTGGCACACACCTTGGTTATCTGTAAAGGTTTCTCCCCACAGTTGATGGTCTCATATATGGCCTCCCTGCGCTTTGGAGACACTGAAAACCAGTTATAAGTCTCTCGTACCAAGTACTCCACCCTACGGGGGGTGGTGTCATTGGAAACATGATTTACATCAAGCTGCAGAGAGTGGCACACACAGCGAATAAGAAACAGATATTTGAGGCCATACTCCTCCTTCAGCACTTTATGGACCCCATTGTTAATCCCCGTCATAACAGAGGCATTGTCAGTCCCTATCCCCAGGAGTTTCTCTTTTTTAATACAACACTTCTCGAGGAAAGCCACAACAGCACGGGGCTATAGATTTGGCATCTCCTCCCTCCAACTCAACAAGCCCCAGAAATGTTGATACAATTGTCTGCTTGGTGTCACTAAAGTACCTTATCCCAACCCCCAGGTACTTAGAAACACTTACATCCGTGGACTCATCGAGGAGGAGGCTGAAACGCTGGTCACCCACATCTGCGACCAACTTTTTCAGAAAGTATGGTGCTAGAACACCATTAATCATTTCTGTGCACTTTGTAGTGGGTAGCAGCAGTGGAGTCTGAGAAAGCAGCTCTACATGGTTCTCCAATGTGATCACATGCCAGCATGGAACAGTGTTCAGCGATTAGCTAATGCCATGGTAGCCTCAGCCTTTTTTGCAGAGTCCATTTTTTTTTAACCATAAATGGCAGCTTGTTTTGGGTGGAACTGTTATAAGGCTTTGCCTTTTGAGTTGTTGTGTTTTTTTTACATCACTAAGTTTGGCGTAGAAATCAGCCTTACAATACAGGCAGTATGCCCGTGTATCATCTCCAATAAACGGCTTCAACCAGCCTTTGAATTCAGGGTTTGATTCCCACTCCTTTCGCTATTTTTGAGTGTACAGTTTAGACTGAGACATGATGAGCTAGCCAGCTAGATGTTTAGCTTATGTCACAGAGAGGCACACACACAGTGGACAAGGTGAGTAAGTGACTGAGGCTGTGTGAGTCAAATGCAGTGATTTCTTTTTGTGCAGTGATTTATTTTAGACAAAGAACATTTTACATTTACATCCCACCCTGAATGTAAGCCAGGGTGGGGATCAGCCAGCGGCGGCTTCCCTCTTGCGTGATTTATTTGCAGTCTGGATGCGGGGGGGTTAACATCTCCTGCTCTGACTGCAGCTGGGAGGGACTGCTGCGTGAGGACTGGGCCGCCTGTGAGTGCTTTGGGACGGGCTGCTCGTTGAGAAGAGTAAGAACGATATGTGCTTTCACGTCAGTATCCAAAAGTCTCCAATAACACCAGAAAAAGTCGATAGATTTGTCGCTAGTCAATTTTTTGAAAATGTGTCGCTAGAGGGATTAAGTGTTTAGTCATATCCCAGTTTACCTATTTGCTTATGCCGGAAAATTATTCAATTTGATTTGGAACGGCAAGCCACACAAAATTCAAAGGGCCTATTTATATAATGAACATGAATTCATTAAATACCAAAATGAGTTAAAGAAAATTGTGATGAATGAAAAAGTATACCAGTTTAATTTAAGAACCAATAAATTGACAGCTGTGCCATATAGATTGTAAAATAGTTGGGAATAGATTTCTTTCGATATACCGATTCCATGTCACATGGTTTATGAACTGATACACAAAAATACTCTGGATTCAAAACATACACATTTTTCAATTTAAATGATTATACGAAATTCTTGTAATCAATAAAATGTTATATATATATGGGGGATACAAATCATCCCAGCTCTGAAGATTTTGCTGCGAATTACAGAATCATTACATCATTTGTATTGGTACTGTCCATATGTAGCTTGTTTTTGTTCACAGGTTCAGGAATGGCTGAAGAATTGCAACATTTACCTGGAGCGAACTCTGCAATTAGCACTGCTGGGTGATTTAAAAAGTCATAGTCAATCAATCAATAATATAATAATACTCCTATCAAAAACGTATATCTTTCATTTACAATATGTAGAAATTATGAGAATTAAAGGTTCAGAACTTTTGGGAAACATCACAGCACAGTTGAATAAATACATGGCAAATAGAAATCAATACTGGATGGTGTTCAGAGATAGATGGGAGGGGTTGAGTGGAGCTGGAGGATGGGACTGGATGGTGTTCAGAGATAGATGGGAGGGGTTGAGGGGAGCTGAAGGATGGGACTGGATGGTGTTCAGAGATAGATGGGAGGGGTTGAGGGGAGCTGAAGGATGGGACTGGATGGTGGTCAGAGATAGATGGGAGGGGTTGAGGGGAGCTGAAGGATGGGACTGGATGGTGTTCAGAGATAGATGGGAGGGGTTGAGGGGAGCTGAAGGATGGGACTGGATGTTGTTCAGAGATAGATGGGAGGGGTTGAGGGGAGCTGAAGGATGGGACTGGATGGTGGTCAGAGATAGATGGGAGGGGTTGAGTGGAGCTGAAGGATGGGACTGGTCTTCAGAGATAGATGGGAGGGGTTGAGGGGAGCTGAAGGATGGAACTGGATGGAGCTGAAGGATGGGACTGGATGGTGTTCAGAGATAGATGGGAGGGGTTGAGGGGAGCTGAAGGATGGGACTGGTCTTCAGAGATAGATGGGAGAGAGGGGTTGAGTGGAGCTGAAGGGTGGGACTAAATTGTGTCTGTAAAATGTATACAGTATGTATAAACAGGAAGTAGAAGCCTAAGTGTTGTTGTCCATTAGTTTACTCCAATTAGGGGAGGGGTGGTAGGTTTAGGGGACAATAATAAAGGAAAATATCTAAAACAATCTATATATTTTATATATCTATTTACAAAAAAATATGTATGGGAGATTGGAAATGGTTCAAACAATTACATTGATGGAAACCACAATTTATCTGCATTATTAAAGCTGATCTACCTCTTAACAAAATATATATACAGTTCACCCTTATTCTAAAATTGATTAAATTGTTGTTGTTTTTCTCATCAATCTACACACAATACCCCATAATGTTAAAGCAAAACCTTTTTTATTTATTTACAAAATAAAAAATAAAATTAATTAATGAAATATGACATTTACATAAGTATTCAGACCCTTTACTCAGTACTTTGTTGAAGCACCTTTGGCAGCGATTATAGCCTCAAGTCTTCTTGGGTATGACGCTACAAGCTTGGCACACCTGTATTTGGGGAGTTTCTCCCATTCTCTGCAGATCCTCTCAAGCTCTGTCAGGTTGGATGGGGAGCGTCGCTGCACAGCTATTTTCAGGTCTTTCCAGAGAGGTTAGATCGGGTTCAAGTCCGGCCTCTGGCTGGGCCACTCAAGGACCTTCAGAGACTTGTCTCAAAGCCACCCCTGCATTGTCTTGGCTGTGTACTTAGGGTCGTTGTCCTGTTGGAAGGTGAACCTTTGCCCCAGTCTGAGAGGTCCTTAGCGCTCTGGAGCAGGTTTTCATCAAGGATCTCTCAGTACTTTGCTCCATTCAGCTCTAGGAATAGTCTTGGTGGTTTCAAACTTCTTCCATTTAAGAATGATGGAGGCCACTGTGTTCTTGGGGACCTTCAATGCTGCAGACATTTTTTGGAACCCTTCCCCAGATTTGTGTCTCAACACAATCCTGTCTCGGAGCTCTACGGACAATTCCTTCGACCTCATGGCTTGGTTTTTGCTCTGACATGCACTGTCAACTGTGGGACCTTATATAGACAGGTGTGTGCCTTTCCAAATCATGTCCAATCAATTGAATTTACCACAAGTGGACTCCAATCAAGTCAGGGCTCCCGAGTGGCACAGCAGTCTAAGGCACTACATCTCAGTGCTAGAGGTGTCACTACAGACCCTGGTTCGATTCCAGGCTGTATCACTACCGGCCGTGATTGGGAGTCCCATAGGGCGGCGCACAATTGGCCCAGCGTCGTCTGCGTTAGGGTTTGGGCGGGGGTAGGCCGTTACTGTAAAATAAGAATTTGTTCTTAACTGACTTGCCGAGTTAAATAAAGGTTAAATATAAATAAATAAAAGTTGTAGAAAACATCTCAAGGATGATCAATGGAAACCAGATGCACCTGGCCTCAATTTAGAGTCTCAAAACAAAGGATCTGAATATTTATGTAAATATGGTATTTCTGTTTTTTATTTTTAGTAAATAAGCAACAATTTCTAAAAACCTGCTTTCGGTTTGTTATTATGGGGTATTGAGATTTGAATTTGAATTGAATCCAGTTTAGAATAAGGCTGTAACGTAACAAAATGTCTAGTAAGTCAAGCGGTCTGAATACTTTCTGAATGGGCCATATGTAAAACAATAAATATCATACAATATAGGCCTGCGTTGAACACCACGTACTGTATAGGCTCCAGTAGGCTAAATCATAGAACTCAAAAGCTATTTCCATGTGAACATTTTCTGGGATTGTCAAAGACCCCAGCCACCCCCAGTCATAGACTGTTCTCTCTACCACCGCATGGCAAGCGGTACCGGAGTGCCAAGTCTTCTCAACAGTTAGAACCTCCAGGCCATAAGACTCCTGAACAGGTAATCAAATGGCTAACCGGACTATTTGCATTGTGTGCCCCCCCCCAATCCCTCTTTTGCGCTACTGCTACTCTCTGTTCATCATATTTGCATAGTCACTATAACCATATCTACATACTACCTCAATCAGCCTGACTAACCAGTGCCTGTATGTAGCCTCGCTACTGTTATAGCCTCGCTACTGTATATAGCCTCTCTACTGTTATAGCCTCTCTACTGTTATATAGCCTCTCTACTGTTATAGCCTCTCTACTGTATATAACCTCTCTACTGTATATAGCCTCTCTACTGTATATAGCCTCTCTACTGTATATAGCCTCTCTACTGTATATAACCTCTCTACTGTATATAACCTCTCTACTGTATATAGCCTCTCTACTGTCTTTTTACTGTTGTTTTATTTCTTTACTTACCTATTGTTCACCAAATACCTTTTTTGCACTATTGGTTAGAGCCTGTAAGTAAGCATTTCACTGTAAGGTCTACACCTGTTTGATTTGATTTGCTCCGTTTGTTTGTTTGGTAGGCCTACATTATAATCCAATAGCCATAATAGCCTATTGGCTGTTGTCTAAAACTGTAAAGGGTACGCAAAATTGCACAAAATTCTGACAACGTTCAAATTTCAGCTCACAAGACTTAACAATTTACACATGTTGAGGGAACATTGTTTGCAAGGGCTCTACAGTGAGAGCGTTACATTAGCGAATAAAATAGGAGCTGCAGGAGCTGTTTTCCAAAGTGTTTTCTTCTGTTTGGTTTCATAGCTGCTAATTACACAAAGAAAAGCAGGAATCCAAGATCCCACCTCGCGCAGCAACTGGCCTGGCGGGACGCTGTGCGTATAGAGTGAAATGCGGATAGATTCTTTTTTTTTGCGTACAGGCATAAAAGCTGGTCTAATTTACTCGACAGTCTACAAAATGAGACTTGTGTTTCTTGGCTATTTACATTGCTTTGTTCACAAGCTCAGTTGTTTTTGCAACGTTAGTTTGAGTCTGCTGCTTTAGCTGATAGCGAAGATACACCCTAATCACTCACACACACACACACACACACACACACACACACACACACGCACACACACACACACACACACGCACACACACACACACACACACACACACACACACACACACACACACACACACACACACACACACACACGCACACACACACACACACGACAGGACTCCAGTGGCCCCGTTACCACAGTAACCTCCCGTCCTTAAAGGGCCAGCTGAACATTTTGTCTCTGATATTTTGGTTAGAACCCCATAGAGTCGATTGACGAATGTGTGCATAATAATTAAAAAAAATCCCCCAACAAAATCTGTCAGTTTAAACTAGAGATATCTGGGGGTGGGGGGGGGGGGGGGGGTTTGAGACGCATTGGATCCACCGCGTCAGTGGTGACAGGTGACAGAGCTAGAGCGGCGTTTGTCAGACCAGGAGACATATGAAAATTGGTCTTCTCACAAAATCAAGTGTCATGGGACTAATCTGAAGGTAACTGGTACTGGGACTAATGTGAAGGTAACTGGTACTGGGACTAATGTGAAGGTAACTGGTACTGGGACTAATGTGAAGTTAACTGGTACTGGGACTAATGTGAAGTTAACTGGTACTGGGACTAATGTGAAGTTAACTGGTACTGGGACTAATGTGAAGTTAACTGGTACTGGGACTAATGTGAAGTTAACCGGTACTGGGACTAATGTGAAGGTAACTGGTACTGATATTAAAACATGAGTGGAAGTATGAAGGTAGTTTTGTGCCTACCCCAAAAAAGGGTGTTAAATATGTGTAAAGAAAGGAAACATGTTTTTCCTGTGTTTTCTTATATCTCCTAGATATAGGACAGACACTTTAAAACCTTACTAGGACAGACACTTTAAAACCTTACTAGGACAGGCACTTTAAAACCTTATTCCTTATGATTATTTTTAGTTGTTGTCTGTTTTGCCATTTATGAATGTTTTATTCAATGTGTTTCTCTGGACTGTAGTAGTAAAGGCCAAATTCAATATTTTATCAGATAAATGTTTTATATATTTTTGTTATACCAAAATGGGTCTTGAAATTCAAAATTAGCACCAGCCCCCAACCCCCCACACACACACAGTTTAGACTTTTAAGAATGAAAAAAAACTCGGGTACCAAAATTGAAATGATATTGAGAAATATACCACATAACTTTTTACCAATACATTTATTGTTTTGTAAACATTACAAAGCATGGTAATCAATTTGTGTTTTTATATGTAATTGTTTCAAAAAAATATTTTGTCTGGTAAAAAATCTTGAGTGGCTGATAGATGCGTGTCATCTACGTGCCCCAGTGGCTGGTGGACCAAATTGTTACACACACACACACACACACACACACACACACACACACACACACACACACACACACACACACACACACACACACACACACACACACAGTCTCCTTGAAGGTCAAATCCTTGTCACTAGACAGTCAATCAGACTTCTCCTTGTCACTTGACAGCCAATCAGACTTCTCCTTGTCACTAGACAGCCAATCAGACTTCTCCTTGTCACTAGACAGTCAGACTTCTCCTTGTCACTAGACAGTCAGACTTCTCCTTGTCACTTGACAGTCAATCAGACCTCTCCTTGTCTCTTGACAGCCAATCAGACTTATCCTTGTCACTTGACAGCCAATCAGACTTTTCCTTGTCACTTGGCAGCCAATCAGACTTCTCCTTGTCACTAGACAGCCAATCAGACTTGTCCTTGTCACTAGACAGCCAATCAGACTTGTCCTTGTCACTAGACAGCCAATCAGACTTGTCTTTGTCACTAGACAGCCAATCAGACTTCTCCTTGTCACTAGACAGCCAATCAGACTTGTCCTTGTCATTAGACAGCCGATCAGACTTGTCCTTGTCACTAGACAGCCAATCAGACTTGTCCTTGTCACTAGACAGCCAATCAGACTTCTCATTGTCACTAGAGAGTCAATCAGAATTCTCCTTGTCACTTGACAGTCAATCAGACTTGTACTTGTCACTTGACAGCCAATCAGACTTCTCCTTGTCACTAGACAGCCAATCAGACCTCTTAGACAGTGTTGCAGGATTCAGCACATTGAAAACAAGGTTCAACAACATGAGTGACAGAAAGATAGAACGAGGGGGAGAGAGAGGAGAGAGAAGGATGGATATTTGATTGGACAGACAAAGAGAATGGTTCAAATGGATAAATATTCTATTCTGTCACAGTGAGTCTGCTTACTATAACATAGCTACTATGCTTTCAGTGTGTAGCTTTCAATGTAGCTAATAATGTAGCTTATAATGTAGCTTATAATGTACAGTTGAAGTCGGAAGTTTACATAAACTTAAGTCATTAAAACTATTTTTTCAACCACTCCACAAATTTCTTCAAACTCCTTCAAACTCAGTGCCTCTTTGCTTGACATCATGGGAAAATCAAAAGAAATCAGCCAAGACCTCAGAAAAAAAATTGTAGATCTCAACAAGTCTGGTTCATCATTGGGAGCAATTTCCAAACGCCTGAAGGTGCCACGTTCATCTGTACAACCAATAGTACGCAAGTATTAACACCATGGGACCACGCAGCTGTCATACCGCTCAGGAAGGAGACACGTTCTGTCTCCTAGAGATGAATGTACTTTGGTGCGAAAAGTGCAAATCAATCCCAGAACAACAGCAAAGGACCTTGTGAAGATGCTGGAGGAAACAGGTACAAAAGTATCTATATCCACAGTAAAACGAGTCCTATATCGACATAACCTGAAAGGCCGCTCAGCAAGGAAGAAGCCACTGCTCCAAAACCGCCATAAATATGCCAGACTATGGTTTGCAACTGCACATGGGGACAAAGATTGTACTTTTTGGAGAAATGTCTGATGAAACAAAAATAGAACTGTTTGGCCATAATGACCATTGTTATGTTTGGAGGGAAAAGGTGGAGGCTTGCAAGCCGAAGAACACCATCCCAACCGTGAAGCACAGGTGAGGCAGCATCATGTTGTGGGGGTGCTTTGCTGCAGGAGGGCCTGGTGCACTTCAAAAAATATATGGCATCATGAGGTGGAAAATTATGTGCATATATTGAAGCAACATCTCAAGACATCAGTCAGGAAGTTAAAGCTTGGTCGCAAATGGGTCTTCCAATTGGACAATGACCCCAAGCATACTTCCAAAGTTGTGGCAAAATGGCTTAAGGACTACAAACTCAAGGTATTGGAGTGGCCATCACAAAATTCACCCAACTTATTGTGGGAAGCTTGTGGAAGGCTACCCAAAACGTTTGACCCAAGTTAAAGAATTTAAAGGCAATGCTACCAAATACTAATTGAGTGTATGTAAACTTCTGACCCACTGGGAATGTGATGAAAGAAATAAAAGCTGAAATAAATCATTCTCTCTACTATTATTCTGACATTTCACATTCTTAAAATAAAGTGGTGATCCTAACAGACCTAAGACAGATATTGGTCTCCCTATGGACCTGCCAACGGGTCAGAATAGAACTGGTACTGAGTCTGTCAGACAGACATTTGTACTGTAGAGGGTGTCATCACTTTAAGGATACTGGGGTAGAAACCCAGAAACCAAGTCTTCATCTGAGCCCGACTGGGGTAGGTAGAATCACTCATCTGAGCCCGACTGGGGTAGGTAGAATCACTCATCTGAGCCCAACTGGGGTAGGTAGAATCACTCATCTGAGCCCGACTGGGGTTGGTAGAATCACTCATCTGAGCACGACTGGGGAAGGTAGAAACACTCATCTGAGCCCGACTGGGGAAGGTAGAATCACTCATCTGAGCCCGACTGGGTAGGTAGAATCACTCATCTGAGCCCGACTGGGGAAGGTAGAATCACTCATCTGAGCCCGACTGGGTAGGTAGAATCACTCATCTGAGCCCGACTGGGGAAGGTAGAATCACTCATCTGAGCCCGACTGGGGTAGGTAGAATCACTCATCTGAGCCCGACTGGGGAAGGTAGAATCACTCATCTGAGCCCGACTGGGGAAGGTAGAATCACTCATCTGAGCCCGACTGGGATGGAGGTGTTTAAAAATATTACTTTTTATTTAGTTTGTCATTTTTTCAGAAGGGGGTTACAGGTTCAGGTATAACATTTAAAGTCATATTAATTCAGATATATTCAGTTATCATATTTGTGTTTCATCTTTTCACATCTATTTTTCTTGTACCTGTGGGTTGCCTCTCCAAAGAAGAAAGAGAAACAACAATCAGAGAAAGTGAACAAAGATAAAGAACAGGATGTTCATATTTTTTATGGACGTAAAATAAACAAAAAATGGCTCCCCCTCCCTAACCCCGTCTATCCAACCCCCCTCAGCCCCTTTCCACCTGTCCGCATCCTCCCGCCCCACCCAGAAACCAAGTTTCCCACCCTTTGACTCCCTTTCCCACACCGTCTAGCCCCATCCTCCCGCATCTTCATCTGACCCCGTCACCACCCCGACCCGAAGAAAGCATGCTTCCCACCGCTTCCCGTCCCCCTCCCACCCATTCATCCCCTGAGTCTCCCCTTACCTTCCCTCAATCCCCCCCTCCTCCCCCACAACAACCAGAGAACCCCCCTCCTCCCCCACAACAACCAGAGAACCCCCCTCCTCCCCCATCAATAACCAGAGAACCCCCCTCCTCCCCACAGCAACCAGAGAACCCCCCTCCTCCCCCACAACAACCAGAGAACCCCTCTCCTCCCCCACAACAACCAGAGAACCCCCCTCCTCCCTCTCCTCCCCCACAACAACCAGAGAACCCCCCTCCTCCCCCACAACAACCAGAGAACCTCCCCTCCTCCCCCACAACAACCAGAGAACCCCCCTCCTCCCCATCAACAACCAGAGAACCCCCCTCCTCCCCATCAACAACCAGAGAACCCCCCTCCTCCCCCACAACAACCAGAGAACCCCCCCTCCTCCCCCACAACAACCAGAGAACCCCCCTCCTCCCCCACAGCAACCAGAGAACCTCCCTCCTCCCCCACAACAACCAGAGAACCCCCCTCCTCCCCCACAACAACCAGAGAACCCCCCTCCTCCCCCACAACAACCAGAGAACCCCCCTCCTCCCCCACAACAACCAGAGAACCCCCCTCCTACCCATCAACAACCAGAGAACCCCCCTCCTACCCATCAACAACCAGAGAACCCCCCTCCTCCCCCACAACAACCAGAGAACCCCCCTCCTCCCCCACAACAACCAGAGAACCCCCCTCCTCCCCCACAACAACCAGAGAACCCCCCTCCTCCCCCACAACAACCAGAGAACCTCCCCTCCTCCCCCACAGCAACCAGAGAACCTCCCCTCCTCCCCCACAACAACCAGAGAACCCCCCTCCTCCCCCACAACAACCAGAGAACCCCCTTCCTCACCCATAACAACCAGAGAACCCCCCTCCTCCCCCACAACAACCAGAGAACCCCCCTCCTCCCCCACAACAACCAGAGAACCCCCCTCCTACCCATCAACAACCAGAGAACCCCCCTCCTCCCCCACAACAACCAGAGAACCCCCCTCCTACCCATCAACAACCAGAGAACCCCCCTCCTACCCATCAACAACCAGAGAACCCCCCTCCTCCCCCACAACAACCAGAGAACCCCCCTCCTCCCCCACAACAACCAGAGAACCCCCCTCCTCCCCCACAACAACCAGAGAACCTCCCCTCCTCCCCCACAGCAACCAGAGAACCTCCCCTCCTCCCCCACAACAACCAGAGAACCCCCTCCTCCCTCACAACAACCAGAGAACCCCCCCTCCTCCCTCACAACAACCAGAGAACCCCCCCTCCTCCCTCACAACAACCAGAGAACCCCCCTCCTCCCCCACAACAACCAGAGAACCCCCCTCCTACCCATCAACAACCAGAGAACCCCCCCCTCCTCCCTCACAACAACCAGAGAACCCCCCTCCTCCCCCACAACAACCAGAGAACCCCCCTCCTACCCATCAACAACCAGAGAACCCCCCTCCTACCCATCAACAACCAGAGAACCCCCCTCCTACCCATCAACAACCAGAGAACCCCCCTCCTCCCCCACAACAACCAGAGAACCCCCCTCCTCCCCCACAACAACCAGAGAACCCCCCTCCTCCCCCACAACAACCAGAGAACCTCCCCTCCTCCCCCACAGCAACCAGAGAACCTCCCCTCCTCCCCCACAACAACCAGAGAACCCCCTTCCTCACCCATAACAACCAGAGAACCCCCCTCCTCCCCCACAACAACCAGAGAACCCCCCTCCTCCCCCACAACAACCAGAGAACCCCCCTCCTACCCATCAACAACCAGAGAACCCCCCTCCTCCCCCACAACAACCAGAGAACCCCCCTCCTACCCATCAACAACCAGAGAACCCCCTTCCTACCCATCAACAACCAGAGAACCCCCCTCCTCCCCCACAACAACCAGAGAACCCCCCTCCTCCCCCACAACAACCAGAGAACCCCCCTCCTCCCCCACAACAACCAGAGAACCTCCCCTCCTCCCCCACAGCAACCAGAGAACCTCCCCTCCTCCCCCACAACAACCAGAGAACCCCCCTCCTCCCTCACAACAACCAGAGAACCCCCCTCCTCCCCCACAACAACCAGAGAACCCCCCTCCTACCCATCAACAACCAGAGAACCCCCCTCCTTCCCTGTGGGCCTGAAAGCAAAGAATGGAAATAAAAGTATAATTAAATATCGATAGTTGGTTTAAATGTGTGGGGTCTTTAGTGTGTATTTGTCCAAGCCTCAATTGTTTCTTAACTAGCACCAATGATTCTCGCTGTCAATAATTCTAATGATATAACTTCTAACAGCAGCTGTATCCACTGGTTGAAGGGGAGAGAGTCAGGTGGCAGCCATCTTAGAGCCCCCCAAAACAAATGTGCAGCAGTCATCTTCTCTGATTGATTGAGAGGTTCAAGGGGCTATCATCATTAAGTAACCATAATGACTGGGAATCATTTAATATTTACATTCACGCTCTTTGAAAAATAATTGTGTCACTTTGTCCCAAAATAATTTAACTGCAGGGCACTCCCATATCCTATGAAGGAATGTGTCTACCTGATTTAGGGGACTCAGAGAGCATTTGGAAGTTAGGGACAATTTTATTATAAAACGTTTCTTGTGTGTTAGATAAAGTCTTTGAACAAATGTTTTATTAATAAATTGATGGTTCGGATTATGGGATGTCAAGGACATATTTTTTCCATATTCTGGTCCAGTTAAAGAATGATTCAGTTACATTTAAATGAATTTTACATTTAGGAATTGTCCTCTACCTATTACTATCCATGATATCGCCAAGGATACAGATACCACATTTGGACCATTGGGGCGATGTGAAAGACCGTCTTCCAAATCGAAGGGCATTATAGTTCAATATTGGAGTCCGGGCGTGTCATTCCATTTCCTAGTTGCATCGTTTTTCAATTTCGTGCCGAATAGAGATAGTGTGAACAGTAATAGAACAAAGCGTAGTTTACATTGTTTTTTTATATATTTTTTTTATTTAACGAGGCATGTCAGTTAAGAACAAATTCTTATTTACAATGACGACCTACAGCGGCCAAACCCGGACGACCGCTGGGCCAATTGCGCGCCGCATTATGAGACACCCAATCACGGCCTGATGTGATACATCAAGGGATATATGAGTGGCGACCACCTCTTCCAATAGGAAGTAGGAAACACAATTTGTCTCTGTATTCTCAGCCAGGGAGTGTAAGTGTCATGTCTTATTAAACACAATTTAATAATCCGGGGCGAAATGCTAGTGCTTGGAAATACAATTTAAAGTTTGGAACGGATAGCCCTCAAGTGTATTTCCCTCTCTCTGTAAATGTGTTCATTTAATCCGGGATCTCCATGTTCTTTGACATGATGATGATGATGATGATGAGGAGGAGGAGTTTTAAACTGCTACCTACAGAACCTGTACTTCTATTTCCATCGAAAACCTCTTTCATTGAGGAGCTACTAACACCCACACACTTTCTCTCTCAACACTCCCTCTCTGCCATTCACATTTCTAGAGGCCTGTAGAGATGTGCCCTTGTCCCAGCCAGCCTTATCCCCCCCACCAGCCAAGAGGCCTCAGAGCTGTACTGTGTAGCTACTCTATAACCTTGTCCCAGGCCCCAGTCCACCTGGAGGAAGCAGTGGAACCCTGGGAGTGAATGATGAGGAGCTGTCATCTCCGCAGGTAGGACTCCACCTCCATCTCAGCTGTTCCCACCTGTTGGCAGACAAGGTGAGAGTCTGGGAAGAGTTAGAGACGTGGCAGCGCCAAGACCTCTACGCCACAATGGTCTGCTTAACCCGGGCCTGCCATGGGTCATGGGCCCGTATTCACAAACCATGTAAAAACAGGAGTGGTGATCTAGGATCTGTTTCCCCCTTTAGTTCATAATGAATGTGATTATATGAACAGCGTGGGACCTGATCATAATGAATGTGATTATATGGACAGCGTGGGATCTGATCATAATGAATGAGATTATATGGACAGCGTGGGACCTGATCATAATGAATGAGATTATATGGACAGCGTGGGACCTGATCATAATGAATGAGATTATATGGACAGCGAGGGACCTGATCATAGATCATAATGAATGAGATTATATGGACAGCGTGGGATCTGATCATAATGAATGAGATTATATGGACAGCGTGGGACCTGATCATAATGAATGAGATTATATGGACAGCGTGGGATCTGATCATAATGAATGAGATTATATGGACAGCGTGGGATCTGATCCTAGATCATAATGAATGAGATTATATGGACAGCGTGGGATCTGATCATAATGAATGAGATTATATGGACAGCGTGGGATCTGATCATAATGAATGAGATTATATGGACAGCGTGGGATCTGATCATAATGAATGAGATTATATGGACAGCGTGGGATCTGATCATAATGAATGAGATTATATGGACAGCGTGGGACCTGATCCTAGATCATAATGAATGAGATTATATGGACAGCGTGGGACCTGATCCTAGATCATAATGAATGAGATTATATGGACAGCGTGGGACCTGATCATAATGAATGAGATTATATGGACAGCGTGGGATCTGATCATAATGAATGAGATTATATGGACAGCGTGGGATCTGATCATAATGAATGAGATTATATGGACAGCGTGGGACCTGATCATAATGAATGAGATTATATGGACAGCGTGGGACCTGATCATAATGAATGAGATTATATGGACAGCGTGGGACCTGATCCTAGATCATAATGAATGTGATTATATGGACAGCGTGGGACCTGATCATAATGATTGAGATTATATGGACAGCGTGGGACCTGATCATAATGAATGAGATTATATGGACAGCGTGGGACGGTTTGATTCATTTTGATTTTGATGTGACAAAAAACTTCTGAGAAACTTCTGATGCAGTTTTCATATTCTGTTAGTTTACCATGTATAGTGTGTAGTGTATAGTGTGTAGTGTAGTGTGTAGTGTATAGTGTATAGTGTGTAGTGTGTAGTGTGAAGTGTGTCGTGTAGTGTGTAGTGTGTAGTGTATAGTGTGTAGTGTGAAGTGTGTCGTGTAGTGTGTAGTGTGAAGTGTGTAGTGTGTAGTGTGTCGTGTAGTGTGTAGTGTATAGTGTGTAGTGTGTAGTGTGTCGTGTAGTGTATAGTGTGAAGTGTGTCGTGTAGTGTGTTGCCCAGCTACCTCCTGAACTTGCATCAGCAGCAGCGGGGAACAGAAGTTCTCTCTCTCTCTCCTTCTCTTCATCTCTTTCTCCTTCTCTTCTTCTCTCCTTCTCTTCATCTCCTTCTCTCTCTTCTCTCTCTCCTCCTCTTTTTCTCTTCTTCTCTTTTTCTCTTATTCTCTCTTCTCTTCTTCTCTCTTCTCTTCTTCTCTCTCTTCTCTCTCTCCTCTTTTTCTCTTCTTCTCTTTTTCTCTTCTTCTCTCTTCTTCTCTTCTCTCTTCTCTTCTTCTCTCTTCTCTTCTTCTCTCTCTTCTCTCTCTTCTCTCTCTCCTCTTTTTCTCTTCTTCTCTTTTTCTCTTCTTCTCTCTTCTTCTCTCTCTCCTTCTCTTTTTCTCTTCTTCTCTTTTTCTCTTCTCTCTTCTCTTTCTCTCTTCTTATCTTCTCTCTCCTTCGCTTCTCTCTCTCCTCTCTTCTTCTCTTCTTTTTTTCTCTTCTCTCCCTTCTTCTCTTTCTCTTCTTCTCTCTCTTCTCTTTTTCTCTCTCTTCTTCTCTCTCTCCTTCTCTTTTTCTCTTCTTCTCTTTTTTCTCTTCTCTTCTCTCTTCTTCTCTCTTCTCTTCTTCTCTCTTTCTTCTTCTCTCTGTCCTTCTCTTTTTCTCTTCTCTTTTTCTCTTCTTCTCTCATCTCTTCTCTTCTTCTCTCTTCTTCTCTTCTCTCTCCTTCTCTTCTCTCTCTTCTTCTCTTTCTCTTCTTCTCTTCTTCTCTCTCTCTTCTCTCCTCTTTTCTCTCTCTCTCTCTTTCTTCTCTTCTTTTCTTCTCTCTCTCCTTCTCTTTTTCTCTTCTCTTTTTCTCTTCTTCTCTCTTCTCTTCTTCTCTCTCTTCTCTTCTCTCTCTCCTTCTCTCTTCTTCTCTTCTCTTTTTCTCTTCTCTCTCTCTTCTCTTCTTCTTCTCTTCTTCTCTGTTTCCTTCTCTTCTTCTCTCTCTTCTCTCCTCTTTTCTCTCTTCTCTCTCTTCTTCTCTCTCTTCTCTCTCTCTTCTCTCTTTCTTCTTCTCTCTCTTATCTTTTCTTTCTTCTCTCTTTCTCCTTCTCTCTTCCTATCTTCTCTCTTCTCCTCTTCTGTTAGTTCAGTGAATCAGTTAAACCCCTCCTGTGTTGTCTGACGGTGCTCAGGGTTCATGCTCTGCTCAAAGTGTCAAGGCTCTTCTCAGAATACAAATGACAATTAATAGTGAACACCAGGTTACTTCAATATGTTGAGTGACGGCAGGTAGCCTAGTGGTTAGGGTGTTGGACTAGTAACCAAAAGGTTGCTAGATCAAATCCCCAAGCTGATGTGGTAAAACTCTGTTGTTCTGTCCCCTGAACAAGGCAGTTAGCCCACTGTCATTGTAAAATAAGAATTTGTTCTTAATCTGACTTGCCTAGTAAAATAAAAAAATACTTCCTAAATTAGACTGGTGTGATGCTGATACTGTTCCCCAGACCTAGAATGGGTTTAAGCAAAGATGATTACATGAGAGAAAGATGTTCTGAGGGACTGTTGCCTGTCACAGGTGTCCTGTACGGCTCTGGGACCTCATTTATAAACTTGGCGTGCACAAATAATATACCCCCAAAACAAGCTGATTCTCCCGCTGACTTTAGATCACGCATAGCACGGTTTCTACTGGTTGAAGTATTGCATTGCAAGAAGGCAGCAGTAGCCTACTGTAGTAGCCTGGTAGTCTAGTGTTGTAGCCTTGTAGCCTAGTAGCCTATAGTAGTCTAGTAGCCTGTTAGTCTACTGTAGTAGCCTAGTAGCCTGGAAGTCTACTGTAGTAGCCTGGTAGTCTATTGTAGTAGCCTAGTAGTCTAGTGTTGTAGCCTATAGTAGCCTAGTGTAGCCTAGTGTAGCCTAGTGTAGCCTAGTAGCCTATAGTAGTCTAGTAGCCTGTTAGTCTACTGTAGTAGCCTGGTAGTCTACTGTAGTAGCCTGGTAGCCTACTGTAGTAGCCTGGTAGTCTATTGTAGTAGCCTGGTAGTCTAGTGTTGTAGCCTATAGTAGCCTATAGTAGCCTTGTAGCCTATAGTAGCCTTGTAGCCTGTTAGTCCACTATAGTAGCCTATAGTAGCCTATAGTAGCCTATAGTAGCCTTGTAGCCTGTTAGTCCACTATAGTAGCCTATAGTAGCCTATAGTAGCCTTGTAGCCTATAGTAGTCTAGTAGCCTGTTAGTCTATTGTAGTAGCCTGGTAGTCTACTGTAGTAGCCTGGTAGTCTAGTGTTGTAGCCTATAGTAGCCTATAGTAGCCTATAGTAGCCTTGTAGCCTATAGTAGTCTAGTAGCCTGTTAGTCTATTGTAGTAGCCTGGTAGTCTACTGTAGTAGCCTGGTAGCCTACTGTAGTAGCCTGGTAGTCTATTGTTGTAGCCTGGTAGCCTACTGTAGTAGCCTGGTAGTCTAGTGTTGTAGCCTATAGTAGCCTTGTAGCCTATAGTAGTCTAGTAACCTGGTAGTCTAGTAGCCTGGTAGTCTAGTGTTGTAGCCTATAGTAGCCTAGTGTAGCCTAGTAGCCTAGTGTAGCCTAGTGTAGCCTAGTAGCCTATAGTAGCCTAGTAGCCTGGAAGTCTACTGTAGTAGCCTGGTAGTCTATTGTAGTAGCCTAGTAGCCTACTGTAGTAGCCTGGTAGTCTATTGTAGTAGCCTGGTAGTCTAGTGTTGTAGCCTATAGTAGCCTAGTAGCCCGGTAGTCTAGTAAACTGGTAGTCTAGTAGCCTGGTAGTCTAGTAACCTGGTAGTCTAGTAGCCTGGTAGTCTAGTGTTGTAGCCTATAGTAGCCTATAGTAGCCTAGTAGCCTAGTGTAGCCTAGTGTAGCCTAGTAGCCTATAGTAGCCTAGTAGCCTGGAAGTCTACTGTAGTAGCCTGGTAGTCTATTGTAGTAGCCTAGTAGCCTATAGTAGTCTAGTGTTGTAGCCTATAGTAGCCTAGTGTAGCCTAGTAGCCTATAGTAGTCTAGTAGCCTGTTAGTCTACTGTAGTAGCCTAGTAGCCTATAGTAGTCTAGTGTTGTAGCCTATAGTAGCCTAGTAGCCTAGTGTAGCCTAGTGTAGCCTAGTAGCCTATAGTAGCCTTGTAGCCTGTTAGTCCACTGTAGTAGCCTGGTAGTCTAGTGTTGTAGCCTGGTAGTCTAGTGTTGTAGCCTGGTAGTCTAGTGTTGTACCCTATAGTAGCCTATAGTAGCCTATCAAAGCCACAACATGCAAACAAACTGCATATTCAACACACACACTCACAAACAAACACTCACACACACTCACACACAATCACACTCACACACTCACAATCACACTCTCTCACACACACTCACACTCAATCACACTCTCACACTCTCTCATACACACACACACACTCACACACAATCACACTCACACTCTCAGCCCATACATTGTTCATGCTCTGATGTCATCACATTTTTCTATAACTGCCGTATTCTCTCTCTTTTCTCATGTCCTTCCATTCCCCTGCTCCTTATTTCCTCCCTTCCTCCTCTCCCCTCTCTCTCCCTCATGCTCTGTCTCTCCAAGCACTGTTAGTAGCTGAGGGTAAGTTGTATGCTCTGTCTGGAGGGTCCTTCCCTGGGAGTGATGCATGCTGGTCTTGTTTGTGTCTGTACTAACATAAGAGAATGTTAGTGATTATTAGAGATTGTTTGAAAATGTTAGAGAATGTTACAGAGCATTAGAGAATGTTAGAGAATGTTAAAGAATGTTAGAGAATGTTAGAGAACGTTAAGACCACATAAGAGAATGTTAGAGAATGTTAGAAAATGTTAGTGTTAGCAATTATTAGAGAATGTTAGAAAATGTTGGAAAATGTTGGAGAATGTTAGAGATTGTTCGAAAATGGTAGAGAATCTTAGACAATGTTAGCAAATGTTAGAGAATGTTAGCAAATGTTACAGAGCGTTAGAGATTGTTATAGAATGCTAGATAATGTTAGAGAATGTTAGAGAATGTTAGAGAATGTTAGAGAACGTTAGAGAATGTTAGAGAATGTTAGAGAACGTTAGAGAATGTTAGAGAACATTAAGACCACATAAGAGAATGTTAGAGAATGTTAGAGAACGTTAAATAATGTTATAGAATGTTAGAGAACGTTAAGACCACATAAGAGAATGTTAGAAAATGTTAGAGAACGTTAGAGAATGTTAAAGAATGTTAGAGAATGTTATGGAATGTTAGAGAATGTTAGAGAAGGTTAAGACTACATAAGAGAATGTTAGAGAACATTAGAGAATGTTAGAGAATGTTAGAGAATGTTAAAGAATGTTAAAGAATGTTAGAGAATGTTAGAGAACGTTAAGACCACATAAGAGAATGTTAGAGAACGTTAGAGAATGTTAGAGAACGTTAGAGAACATTAGAGAATGTTAGAGAACGTTAGAGAACATTAGAGAATGTTAGAGAACGTTAGAGAATGTTATAGAATGTTAGAGAACGTTAAGACCACATAAGAGAATGTTAGAGAATGTTAGAACCCAGAGTATTTTCCCTTCCAATGTTACAGCGTCCCTCTCATCTCTGGCCTCTCTCCTTCCTTCCCTCTTAATGATTGATTCATGGCCTAATCTGTAGATGAATCCATCATAAACCCATAAATTAGGTTCTCCTGTCAAGAGGAAGGAACAAACACTTGATAACCGTCAAGATAAAAAACGCAGTTCAGAAATTAAAATGTTAATTACCACTGTGATGAATTCCCAAATAAATCTGGTTGAGTCAAGAATGCCATGGCATCATGCAGTGATGTATAGTGCAGGGAATACTGTGGTACACTCATACTCACACTCACACTCACACACACACACACACACACACTCACACTCACACACACACACACACACACACACACACACAGTGCAGGGAAATACCAGGAAGTGCAGGGGAAGAGTTCTACAGGGAAATATGTGGATAATTATCACATGTTAAACACGAGGGGGCCATTTCAGAGCTAATGTGGGTACTGTCCTCTGTCCTCTGTGGATAATGGCTCGGGATAACTTGTGTTTGGGTGTGTGGGTCGGTCGGTCGGTCGGTCTGTCTGTCTGTCTGTCTGTCTGTCTGTCTGTCTGTCTGTCTGTCTGTCTGTCTGTCTGTCTGTCTGTCTGTCTGTCTGTCTGTCTGTCTGTCTGTCTGTCTGTCTGTCTGTCTGTGTGTGTGTGTGTGTGTGTGTGCACCAGAGGACAGGATAGAGAGATGACATCATATTCCCTATATAGTACAGTACTTTTGATCAGGGTCAGTAACAACAATAATGTATTATGTATAGAATAGGGTGCCATCTGGATAATGTATTCTGTATAGAATAGGGTGCCATCTGGATAATGTATTATGTATGGAATAGGGTGCCATCTGGATAATGTATTATGTATAGAATAGGGTGCCATCTGGATAATGTATTCTGTATAGAATAGGGTGCCATCTGGATAATGTATTCTGTATAGAATAGGGTGCCATCTGGATAATGTATTCTGTATAGAATAGGGTGCCATCTGGATAATGTATTATGTATGGAATAGGGTGCCATCTGGATAATGTATTATGTATGGAATAGGGTGCCATCTGGATAATGTATTATGTATAGAATAGGGTGCCATCTGGATAATGTATTCTGTATAGAATAGGGTGCCATCTGGATAATGTATTCTGTATAGAATAGGGTGCCATCTGGATAATGTATTATGTATAGAATAGGGTGCCATCTGGATAATGTATTATGTATAGAATAGGGTGCCATCTGGATAATGTATTATGTACGGAAGAGGGCGCCATCTGGATAATGTATTATGTATGGAATAGGGTGCCATCTGGATAATGTATTCTGTATAGAATAGGGTGCCATCTGGATAATGTATTCTGTATAGAATAGGGTGCCATCTGGATAATGTATTCTGTATAGAATAGGGTGCCATCTGGATAATGTATTCTGTATAGAATAGGGTGCCATCTGGATAATGTATTCTGTATAGAATAGGGTGCCATCTGGATAATGTATTATGTATGGAATAGGGTGCCATCTGGATAATGTATTATGTATAGAATAGGGTGCCATCTGGATAATGTATTATGTATGGAATAGGGTGCCATCTGGATAATGTATTATGTATAGAATAGGGTGCCATCTGGATAATGTATTCTGTATAGAATAGGGTGCCATCTGGATAATGTATTCTGTATAGAATAGGGTGCCATCTGGATAATGTATTATGTATAGAATAGGGTGCCATCTGGATAATGTATTATGTATAGAATAGGGTGCCATCTGGATAATGTATTCTGTATAGAATAGGGTGCCATCTGGATAATGTATTATGTACGGAAGATGGTGCCAACTGGATAATGTATTCTGTATAGAATAGGGTGCCATTTGGATAATGTATTATGTACGGAAGAGGGTGCCATTTGGATAATGTATTCTGTATAGAATAGGGTGCCATCTGGATAATGTATTCTGTATAGAATAGGGTGCCATCTGGATAATGTATTCAGTATAGAATAGGGTGCCATCTGGATAATGTATTATGTATAGAATAGGGTGCCATCTGGATAATGTATTCTGTATAGAATAGGGTGCCATCTGGATCATGTATTATGTATAGAATAGGGTGCCATCTGGATAATGTATTCTGTGTAGAATAGGGTGCCATCTGGATAATGTATTATGTATAGAATAGGGTGCCATCTGGATAATGTATTATGTATAGAATAGGGTGCCATCTGGATAATGTATTATGTACGGAAGATGGTGCCAACTGGATAATGTATTCTGTATAGAATAGGGTGCCATTTGGATAATGTATTATATATGGAAGAGGGTGCCAACTGGATAATGTATTATGTACGGAAGATGGTGCCATCTGGATAATGTATTATGTATGGAAGATGGTGCCAACTGGATAATGTATTCTGTATGGAATAGGGTGCCATTTGGATAATGTATTATGTACGGAAGAGGGTGCCATCTGGATAATGTATTACGTACGGAAGATGGTGCCATCTGGATAATGTGTTATGTATGGAATAGGGTGCCATCTGAATAATGTATTATGTACGGAAGAGGGTGCCATCTGGATAATGTATTTTGTACGGAAGATGGTGCCATCTGGATAATGTATTATGTACGGAATAGGGTGCCATCTGGATAATGTATTATGTACAGAAGAGGGTGCCATCTGGATAATGTATTATGTACGGAAGAGGGTGCCATCTGGATAATGTATTATGTATGGATTAGGGTGCCATCTGGATAATGTATTATGTACAGAAGAGGGTGCCATCTGGATAATGTATTCAGTATAGAATAGAGTGCCATCTGGATAGTGTATTCTGTATAGAATAGGGTGCCATCTGGATAATGTATTATGTACGGAAGAGGGTGCCATCTGGATAATGTATTATGTACGGAAGAGGGTGCCATCTGGATAATGTATTATGTACGGAAGAGGGCGCCATCTGGATAATGTATTATGTATGGAATAGGGTGCCATCTGGATAATGTATTCTGTATAGAATAGGGTGCCATTTGGATAATGTATTCTGTATAGAATAGGGTACCATCTGGATAATGTATTCTGTATAGAATAGGGTGCCATCTGGATAATGTATTATGTATGGAATAGGGTGCCATTTGGATAATGTATTATGTATGGAATAGGGTGCCATCTGGATAATGTATTAAGTATAGAATAGGGTGCCATCTGGATAATGTATTCAGTATAGAATAGGGTGCCATCTGGATAATGTATTATGCATGGAGTAGGGTGCCATCTGGGATCAGTCGTAGTCTCTGTAATAGACAGCATTATCATTTCCCTCTATATACAGTTAACCCCACTCAGGTGGAACACTAGTGTATGATGATAATGTAGTAGCTTGTTTGACCAATGAACTGCTGCATGCAAATAAGTTCAATACGCTACTCCAGAGGGAGGGGTTTGATGTGTTATGACCAGGATGTCTCTCTCTCTCTCTCTCCCTGGTTCACTTCCCCCCCTCCCTCCTCTCCTCTACTCTCCCTGTCTTCCCTCCGCTCCTCCCCCCTCCTCCCCGCCCCCTCCCCCTCCTCTCCCTGTCTCCCCGCTGCCCCTCCCCTCCTCTCCCTGTCTCTCCTCTCCCTGGTTCACTTCCCCCCTCCCTCCCTCCTTTCCTCTCCCTGGCTTCCCTCCTCCTCTCCCTGTCTCTCCTCTCCCTGTCTTCCCTCCGCTCCTCCACCCTCCTCCCCTCCTCTCCTCTCCTTGTCTCCCTTCCATCCCTCCTACTCTCCCCTCCCCCCTCTCCCTGTCTCTCCTCTCCCTGTCTCCCCACCACCCCTCCTCCCTCCTCTCCCTGTCTCTCTTCTCCCTGTCTCCCCTCCGCCCCTCCCCTCCCCCTCCTACTCTCCCTGTCTCTCCTCTCCCTGTCTCCCCTCCCCTCTGCCTCTCCCCTCTCCCTTGCTCTCCTCTCCCTGGCTCTCCTCTCTCTGTCTCCCCTCTGCCT